>NC_137820.1:65286036-65341036 GCF_963921795.1 Nannobrachium achirus | reverse complement strand
GACCCTGCTTAACTTCCGAGATCGGACGAGATCGGGCGTGTTCAGGGTGGTATGGCCGTAAGCGACAGTGAACCGCAGCCGGTAGGCCTTAATGGGCCAGCAGAGGCCCTTGCTATCGTGTGTGCTTCTGTCACGGCCACTCATAAACACCGATTGCTCCTTCAGTCTGGCAAAATGAAAAAGCTTACAGCACCTGGTATTCCCAGGCGGTCTCCCATCCAAGTACTAACCAGGCCCGACCCTGCTTAGCTTCCGAGATCGGACGAGATCGGGCGTGTTCAGGGTGGTATGGCCGTAAGCAAGTAAGGCAGCAGCCGCTAGGCCTCATATGCCAGTTTCACGCTAACGCGGAGGGGACTGGCGGGTGTCAGACCGGATGAGAAAAGCATCAGCAGAGGCTGCGGTCGTTCAGGCAGTCAGTTAAGGGGTTATCGCTTCTCGGCCTTTTGGCTAAGATCAAGTGTAGTATCTGTTCTTATCAGTTTAATATCTGATACGTCCCCTATACGGGGACTACATATTAAACGGATTTTTGGACTCGGGAGTTGAAACAGGGGCTTGCTCCGTTCACTCCACGCATCGACCCGGCATTGCAGTGCCGCTGGGAACGGTGCGCCTCCTTCTGCTTTGTCGAAAGAAACTCGCATACACAAGGGCACCTTACCGTTCTGAACGGCGTGCCCGGTGGTTTACGCCCCGCCCCCTAGGCCGTGCCCCCCATTTGTGTTAACCAACGCCCCCAAAGTGGTTGGGGGTTGGGGCGACGGGAGGAGTAGACTAATTCCGGGGTACAGGTGAAAAATCTTCAAAGTGTGGGCTGCTGAAAAAAGAAAAAAAAACCTGCATGTGCCGTTTTGCCCGGCTCTCCGCGGGGCCCCGGGGAGCCTTGTCACCCAGCCGGGGTGCCCGCCCACAACCCAGTCAAACTCACAACCCGGCTCTCCAGCCGAACCCGGGTACCCACTATTAAGCCACCCTCCCGGAACCTTTACCAATAGCTGCGGGCGCACCGAGGCCGGGGACCTGGTGGTACGAATCCAGCTTTTTGGCAAAGCATTGTGGCCGTTTTGGGGAGCTCCCCACGCCAAAATGGGGCAACCTAAGGGGACTCCAGTCGGCCAGTTGGAGCCAAAGTAAAGTCTAGGTCTGTGTCCTGCTGCCCAACGGGGCTTTCTTCGCTGTGGGCGCCCCCTGGTGCTTCTCTAAGTTGTCCAATATTTCACTTTGACAACAGTCTGCCAAAAGGAAAAAATAGACAAAAAAAGCTTACAGCACCTGGTATTCCCAGGCGGTCTCCCATCCAAGTACTAACCAGGCCCGACCCTGCTTAGCTTCCGAGATCGGACGAGATCGGGCGTGTTCAGGGTGGTATGGCCGTAAGCGACAGTGAACCGCAGCCGGTAGGCCTTAATGGGCCAGCAGAGGCCCTTGCTATCGTGTGTGCTTCTGTCACGGCCACTCATAAACACCGATTGCTCCTTCATTCTGGCAAAATGAAAAAGCTTACAGCACCTGGTATTCCCAGGCGGTCTCCCATCCAAGTACTAACCAGGCCCGACCCTGCTTAGCTTCCGAGATCGGACGAGATTGGGCGTGTTCAGGGTGGTATGGCCATGAGCGACAGTCAACCGCAGCCGGTAGGCCTTAATGGGCCAGCAGAGGCCCTTGCTATCGTGTGTGCTTCTGTCACGGCCACTCATAAACGACGATTGCTCCTTCAGTCTGGCAAAATGAAAAAGCTTACAGCACCTGGTATTCCCAGGCGGTCTCCCATCCAAGTACTAACCAGGCCCGACCCTGCTTAGCTTCCGAGATCGGACGAGATCGGGCGTGTTTTTTTTTTTTTATCTTTTTATTATCAAAAATCATATTTACAATTCATCACAGGAGCAATACACAGAAATTAAACAATAAAACCAAAATAATCATGAAATATTTACAGAATGAAATTCTAACAGAAAATATTTCAGAATTCAATAATTATTTTCTCATCAGATGAGATTCTGATAAATGTACCACTATCAACAAAACATTTTACAAACTGCTCTCTGTCATATTTGAAAACCAAAAAAACATCCTTCCTTACTATAGATTCAAATATAGGCCAGACTTTCACCTTCTTCCCTTCAAAATGAGCTATATTTCTTCTCATTCTAACAGCACTCCTTGCATGGCTCAACAGAAAATTCAGCAAATTAACATTCACCTTTCTTTTGTTCACATTTGCTCCAAACAACATCAGTTCCCTCCAGTTGAAACCTTCTATAAACTCATAACCCCAGTTCTTTAATAAGAAACCTTTCAGTTTAGTGTAAAAAACCTTCAGTCCTTCACAATCTAGAAATAAATGCATGAAGTTTTCTGGACTTCTTTCACACACATCACACTCCCTTTTTATTGTTCGGTCTATCTGATGTAAAACAACATTTGTAAAGATCCTATTATGTCTAAGCTTGAAATCATTATCTTCACATTCAATACTATTACACTTCACATTTAGATTCACCCATATCTTTTTAACATTCATTTCTGGAAATACCCCTGTCCAGACTTTCTCTGATGCTGGTACTTTAACTTCACACTTCAGCATGAGCTGATAGATATCCTTTACTTTCATTTTACCCAACTCTGTTTTCTCTTCATTCTTTACAACTTTCAATTCAGGCAGCGTAGCTAACCTCTTTCCTGTGTCTTCACTATTAATTTTATCCACCCATTCTCTTGGTAGGCTTCCTTTAATCTTATCGTACATATTTATTATTGTTCCCTTCCCGACATCATCATCATACTCATAGATTTCATCCAGTATTGCCCTCACAGGTAAGAATCCTGGTATAACTTCATATACATAATCTTTGATTTGGTTCAAACCAGCATTCATAAAGATCCTGTTATACAGCCATATTCCATTACTTTTAACCTTTGGAGTCAAAAAGACAGGATGATTTAATATCATATCCATGTTTGTGCACTCATATGTGATATGAGGCAGGAACCTGTTCCAAGCTTCGAACACCTCTTTATAAAAGTAAGGCACATCTTGATACATACTTTTCTTAAAACCCATCAAAAGACTGTGTTCCCCACATCTCCCAATTGTATTTATATAATCCTTGAAAAAATATTTCCACCCATGATCAACACGATCATATAAATACTTCAGGATTACTTTTAATCGAATTGCTTTAATTTTTAAACTTAAATCCACCAATTGTAGACCTCCTTCACTACATTGAGCTATCAGGGTTTGGTGAGCTATCCTGACCCCCTTCCCCATCCATAGAAAATCTGACACTAGCCTATTTATTTCCTTTATTACCCATTCTGGCATGTCTAGTGCTCCTATAACATACACCACCTTTGACATTATTAGTGCATTGACCACAATCACCTTTCCTTTTAACCTTAACCCTCTTTGCTTCCAAAAATTCAAAGTTTGTTTTATTTTATTTAACACACCTGTCCATGTAAGGTCTCTTGCTTCCTTCTCTTTTACACCCAGATTAACACCCAGTATTTTAATATAGTCCTTTGCTACTTTGAAGGGGATATCACAACTCTGCGCTTCCACATTCCCAAAATACATTATTTCTGATTTCTCTATATTGATCTTTGCCCCTGAAGCCTTCCCATAAACATCAAGATGATCCATAATTCTTTTAATGCTATTTATATTTCTGACAGTAAATGACGTGTCATCCGCATATTGCTGGATTACACTTTCACCATTACCTGGAAAATGAACACATTTAATCTCTTTGTCACTTTTCACTATGGTTGCCAGGGGTTCTGTGGAAATACTATACAAAATGGCAGATAGGGGGCACCCTTGTCTCACTGATCTTTCCAAAGGAAAAGTGTCTGTTAAAACTCCATTGCATTTTACACAGCTCCTGGCATTACTATAGAGTAGCTGAATCCACATTAATAGCCTAGGTCCAAAACCATATCTCTCCATTGTCTTGAAAAGGAAATTATGTTCAACCCTATCAAAGGCTTTGTTTAAGTCAACATTTAAAACAACACCACCTTCTCCATCATTATTCATATAGTGAATCACATCTCTCATTGTGCAAATTATATCTGCAATATCCCTTCCTGGGACACTGTACGCCTGTGTAGGAGATATAATGCTACCCAGTACCTCCTTAATTCTATTTGCCAAAATCTTTGCAAAAATCTTATAGTCATTATTCAAAAGGCTGATTGGCCTGTAGTTCTCTAGTTTCATTTTGCTACCTTTATTTTTAAACAATATCGTGAGTACACCCGTTGACATGGATTCTGACACCCGCTGTTCTTTCTCCATATGCATGTATACCTTTAAAAGTATAGGTGCCAACACATCAGAAAAAGTCTTATAGAATTCTCCTGTTATCCCATCTGAACCTGGGCTCTTGTTAGGCTGAAGACTATTTATAGCCTCTTTGATCTCATCAATTAATATATCACCATCACATAATAGCTTCTCAGATTCACTTATCTTGACAGTCACCTTGTTCAAAACATTTTCAACACAAGCATTGTCAATATCACTTTTCCTGAATAAGTCCCTATAAAAAGATTCCACCGTTTCTAAAATACCTACAAAGTCGGTGACCTTTTCTCCATTTTTATTTTCTAGTTCATGAATATAAGTTCTCTTCTGCTTAGTTTTTTCAAGCCCTAAAAAGAAGGAAGTACATCTTTCACCATCTACAGCATATTGTGCCCTACTCCTCACAATTGCACCCATACATTTATTTTGCTCATATTTGTCTAGCTCAGCTTTGATTTTCAAATAGTTTTCAATATTGTAGTTTGTATTATTGCTAGCCTTTTCAATTTCCTTTGATAACATTTCCCTCAGATCATTTTCCTCCTGTTTCTTTCTGAAATTTCTCTGCTTTGCATATCTTATACTTAGAACCTTTATTTTCTTTTTTAAGGACTCCCACCATTCACAAGCATTGGTATATAATAATGGATTATTATTAACCTCACATTGAATACAGCTTTTAATTACATTCCTATACTTTTCCTCACCCAATAAACTGGAATTCAGGCACCACATACCTCCCCCTCTCTCTGACTCATCTTTCAAGATGATCTTAAAAGATAACATAGCATGGTCACTCAAACCAGTAAACTTGTACATAATTTGTTTTACATACTTAGCCATATCTCTTTTAACTATACACAAATCAATTCTACTCTGCTTCAGTTCTCCCATGACAACTTGCCTTCTAGAAAAGGCTCTTGTGTTGGGATTCTCCTCTCTCCATTTATCTATTAGGTCATTTTCATCCATCATCTTTAGAAAAACATTCCTGGATGAGTCAAATTTGTATGTAGCATTGCTCACAGCATCCAATCTACAACACTTTAAATTAAAATCCCCAACTAGAATACAGTTCCCTGTACTCAAAGGTTTTAGCTGTGTAAATAGATCCCTTCGTTCCATCTCCACGTTAGGAGCATATACATTGATTAATTTAAACAAAGTGTTTTGATATTCAAATTCAACCACTAAAACTCTCCCCTTGGCATCAGATATGATTTGTTTTATGTTGTCCACAACACCTTGTTTAATCAAAATTGCGACACCGCAAGACTTCTCAGTGCCGTTATTCACATAAATAAGATCCCCCCATTTAGTTTTTACTTTGTCCATTATATCATCCGTCCAACACGTTTCTTGTAGGCAGAGTATATCAGAACTACATGAAAACAAGACTTGTTCTAATTTCAACATATTCCTTAAGCCATTCGTGTTAAAAGATGTTATGGAAATCATAAGTATTATAATGGGGGAAAAAACTCCATTACCTATTTTTTGAGACTTTTCTCATTGGCTCTCTTCTCTTCCTTGGCCTTCCGCTTTAGGCGATTCAGAGCCTCTGGACTCAAGTCCATATCTTCGTCAGATAAGGCATGGTCCACCTCAGAAGTGCCCGGTGGCACCAGTCGTTTCTCTTGGGACAGTACTTTACTCCTCATCCCACCACCAGCTCCAGGTGCAGGACCAGAGGAAATGCCTCCTCTGGTCCTAACTCCACCCCTGGTTATCTCAGCACGGCCTCGACCGCTTCTTTTGACCACATCAATGGGCCCGCCCATGGAGATACTCACATGGTCATTGGGTGATGGGGCAGGACCTGCAGAGGACCCCGCTCCACCTACCCTCTCAATCTTTCTCTCCACAGACGAATCCAACTCCGCCAGGACACCATCCATGCTGCTCCCGATGCCAGCAGACTGAGCCACCACCTGCGGCTCCACTCCACCTCTCTGGGTTGCATGCTGCTGGTCACCTCCACTCTCCACCTCCTCCCCCTCTGCTGATGGTGTCTCCTCTACCACCTCTGTCTCAGCTGGTAGTTGTTCCTCCATGGCAGCTGGTGGCGCCACCTCTGTCTCCACTGATGTTGCTTCCACCACATTCTCACCATCTGCTGTACTGTCCCATGCAAGTTCCTCTTCCTCCACCTCCTCTTCCTCCTCCCCCTTCTCCTCAGTATCAGAGTAAAAATGATCACTCTCCTCTCTGGCATTCTCACATTCCCTTGCATAATGTCCTTGTTGTTGGCACCTGAAGCAAAAGAATTCTGGGCAGTCCCTCATGATGTGTCCAGGCTGAATACAGAGTCTACAAACACGAACTTGGTTGTCATGAATCACCCTAAAGTGCTCCACCCCCTGCAATGTTTCAAATTTTGTGGAATAAGGCAGTGATTGTACCTCTTTTGGGAACCTCACTTTGACAAAGCGGGTTCCCTCCACAATGTCAGTACCTGGCCAAACTCTCCTCTTAATGGGGGAGACAGCAGTAACCCCCCAAATTCTTAGCTTAGTCAGGATTTCTTCATCTGTGATGTAAGCTGGCAGTGCTATGAAGGACACCACCAACTCATTCCTAGTCAGTTCATTCGCAACAATGATGCTATTCCTGATCTTTAGTCCATCCATCAACTTTTCTTTTCCATTAGCATCTTCCATTGTTAGCTCATATTTCTTTGGCGTTCTAAATCTGCATGCAATCACAGTTCCACATTCCTCTTTTACCTTCTTCAATAACTCCATCATGGTGACTCTGTCTTCTCCTTGTATCTCCAACTCAACAGTCAACTCTTTTTCATAGGTCCGATTTGCTCTCTCATTATTCTTATTCCATGCCATGTTCTGTGCCATATTTCCGTCCAGTCAACTCAAAAAACGAACTTTCCCCCAAACAGCAAAGCTGCTGGGGGAATAAACCGAAAAAGAACAAAGAAAACCAAGAATAACCAACTTAAAGTATCAAGCAAGAACAAACGCTGACTCACTTCCTCAAACTGCTCTCTCACTCACTGCTTGGGGCGACCGACAAAGGGCGTGTCTCAGTGTGGGATGGCCGTAAGCGACAGTCAACCGCAGCCGGTAGGCCTTAATGGGCCAGCAGAGGCCCTTGCTATCGTGTGTGCTTCTGTCACGGCCACTCATAAACGACGATTGCTCCTTCAGTCTGGCAAAATGAAAAAGCTTACAGCACCTGGTATTTCCAGGCGGTCTCCCATCCAAGTACTAACCAGGCCCGACCAACCTGACATCCTGGAGCTTGAGTATTTTAATTATTAAAACATTTCAGAATAATAGAAAATCATCAAAATCGTCCATCTTGCAGTCTTAATTGAAGACTTAATGGGGCAATGGTTGTCGTGGCCGTACCTGCCGCCGAACAGCCTGCCCGACGAAGCGACCCCCATGCGAACGCTTGCGAACCCCGTTCCGAACGCCCCGTTCGCTTCCCGGGCGGATGCGAACCCGATCCGAACACTTCAAAGGGAATCCGAACGCACATGCGAACGCAATGGAAGGCCGATGCGAACGGCCCAGTCGGAAAGGGGAAAGGGGGGAAGAGAGCCAATCGGCGCTCGGGGCGAAGGGGGAAAGCCGGCCAATGAGCTCTCGGAGGCTGATCACGAGGGGGGAGGGGGTGTGGGGGGACGCTACCCAGAGAGAGAAAGACTACGGCGTCCATCTTTGTTTACATTTTCCAGTGCAGCACAACAGCAGAGTGTGGAAGGAACAAAGTGCTCCTATGTCGTCTGTGAGTGATTAAAAAATACATTTTGGCCATTTTCCATCTGCAGAGGGCTACACTGCAACTCGCCAGTCATCAGGGGAGCACCAGGTGTAAGTTTTATTATTAAAAATCAGCGTGGTGTGTCTGCCACTGTGTTAGCTGTGTGGAGCCAGAAGCTAGCAGCAGGAGGGAGGAGGAAACTTGGCATTAAAAAATCATATAAAATCGTAGAGTGGATTAAACATGCCAACCTTTACATTCCCCATTAGGCAAGGATTAGGTGACAACCCGAGGCTGTGATGAGATCATTTGAGATAAGGTTGATGTGTTTATTAGGGTGATAATGTCTGCTGCTTAGCCCTGTGACCAGACAGAGGAGCAGGCTTGATATCAAAAATATATACATAAAATCGGCCAATGTATTAAAACCACCAAAGATGTCATGGTCCTGTAGCTAGAGGTTAGACTGAAAAACGACAATGGAATTAGATCATTTGATCCAGTTTTAATGAATCCGTGATGTAATCTATCTGTTAGCCTAGATTAGCTTGTGTGCTAAAAAAAACGTCTATTTTAAAGGTGTCATATTGGGCTTATTTTGGCTGCTGTATGAACAATCAGAAGATGACAGTGCCTTGGTTTGGGTCGAGTGTCTTGTGGCATGTGTAAAGCATAGTTTTGAAACGTGTTTTGTCCATTTTAAGGGTGGAAAAGGTCATTCTTTGTCATGTGTTGTAATAGGCTAGTAATCACAGTGCAGTTGGCTACATTGGTGACAAGCATAACCCAAGAGCTGTTTGGTGAACTTGTTAGGGGTCCCCCCTAACTTGTTTTGAGGTTCGAATCCTCAGAGCTCTCTCTGTGCTAAAGCCACATGTATCTGTTGCTAGAGATTAATGGGAAATGTGAAATATAAAATTCTATATTTAAAGACAGAACAGTTGTGCAAAATTAAGAACCAGGCCCTGTCCACACAGGCCATAGGGCGTTGTTAACACAGGGACCCCCACTGAAAGGACAAAGAGAACAAAACAAAGCATATGCAATCTAAGCAATTGACCAAGTGACACCTTTGGATTGTCGGTCTTTCACACCTCTTGTGTCTTTCTAGGGCCATTGTGTTGCAAAAAAGTTCCAGACACCTTTAGAAAGAGTCCTAGGACTATTAGCAATGGCCTGTCTGCTTTAGATATTCACAAGAGAACCTTAACTATCAGCAATGGGCTTTAATTTTCTCATGAGAGTCTGTGCCTTTGAATTCAAAAATATGAATAACACTCAACGTGAAATGTCTAATCAAACCAACTCTATGTCTCTCTATCTTTCATGCCATACGCCCATCCACACGCACGGAGGCTTCTCATCAGCCACCTCCTGCTCCCAATCCCCAGCCACAGGACGGTTCAGAATCCGCTCGAAATCGCCGCCGTGAGTGGAGACGGCAAAGGGCAACTCTGGAGGATCAGCAGCTAATGGAGAGCGGAGAGCCTCCAAAGAAGCGAGTCACCAGAGAGTCTTACAAATGCAAAGTTTGTAATCAGCCAAAGAACAAGTCGACTGGCCACACTCAGGTAAAGGGCAAGTGGTACTGTCCTGCATCTGGCCTTAGTGTCGAGGAATGGAAGAGTGCAAACGCCTAGTTTTGCTCTTTTTAGATGTGTTTTATTTTAAAAGTGTTTGGTTTTTACTTTTTAGATGTGTTGTTTTATTTTAGAAGTGTTTGTTTTAAATATTCTGGTTTTGATATTTTTTATATTTGATATTATTGTGTTTTCGTTCAAAACTATTGTGAGTAAACACAGCCATCCTATGGGTGATATTGTTTCATCCTATGGGTGATAATATTGTGTTATTTTGGTGTTGACATTGTTGTACATTGCTTATTGCTGTAAAAAAAAAGAAAAAAAAAACTCTTGTGGTGGAAAGTAACACAGCCATCCTTTGGGTGGAAGATCCAGGTGCGAGTCCTGGCAAGAGTGGCTACCGATATCTTATCGGTAATTTGTTGAAGTGGGAATAGTGTTTATTTCAACACAACCAGAATCAGTGTTAAAAAAGGAAGAGATCTGAGCACTGAAAAGTCACGAGGAGCTTAAAGTTAATACAAAGTTTATTCTATAAAAACCAACATGTTTCGACCTTAAGGTCTTCATCAGGGCAAGATCTGGAGCAGCAAACATGCAAAACCATTAAATAGTGGCTATTCACGTGACGTTACAGATGAACAGGCACTTAATGACCATTGTTACCTAAAAGACACACCCAACTATGCAAGTGTGTGTGTGTGTATGCACAGCACATAAAGCCCTGCTTCATCATACAAGACTGTCGCACAAAACTAGTGAAAATAGCAGATCTACAAGCAGGTGCGAGGCGTTGTGTGCTTGTAGATCAGCTATTTTCACAGTTTAAAATAATTTGTAAAATGATAAATACAAAACGAACGGTTTTGGACATACAACTTGGTTTCCACCCGACAAAAATGATATACCGTAGGACATGTTGTCTGCACACACACCCGCAGTACGCACCTACTGAGACATAATCACACAACTGATTTATATATCAAGTATCAATAAATTAAAGAAAATAAATGCAAACGATGATAAAAAGGTAACTCAAAAAGGAAAGAAGAAAAGACATTGTATATCATGGGTGATATTGTTGTTTTATTGTGGTGCTTTATAAGTGTTGTTGTACATTTCTCTTTCTCAAAAAATCTAAAACAATGAGGAGAAAAAAAAACAACAAACAACAAAACGGACGAGTCTTCCTTACCCCGATAAATTACTGATCAGACAAACAAAGACACTCTTGCCAGGATTCGTACATGGAATCTTCCACCCAA
The DNA here is from genome assembly GCF_963921795.1 of Nannobrachium achirus. Lineage (NCBI taxonomy): Eukaryota > Metazoa > Chordata > Actinopteri > Myctophiformes > Myctophidae > Nannobrachium > Nannobrachium achirus. The sequence continues at coordinate 65,330,144 of NC_137820.1, read as the reverse complement.
ACAAAGGACCGCAAGAGTCATGTTCTGCTGTTTGTTAACGCGAGGCCGTGGGTTCAAATCCGGGCTGGGACAGATTGACCAAAATGGTTCTAGTTGCGTTTGGGATGAAATAAACAGTTATAATCAAGAAGGATTGATTACAACTGTCTCTTTCGACCCAAACGCGACCAGAACCAGTTTGGTCAATCTGTCCCAGCCCGGATTCGAACACGCGGCCTCGCGGTTTTCCTCTTCTTTCCCCTCCTCCTTTCCCCTCCTCCTTTCCCCCCCTCTCCCCCCCCTCTTTCCCTTTCTTCCCCCCCCAGGTAGTCCATTTAACCCCTTTTTTGGCCGAGCGGTTAAGGCGATAGACTAGAAATCTATTGGGGTCTCCCCGCGCAGGTTCGAATCCTGCCGACAACGTAATAGCTTTAGTACATATTGGAAGTTCCTAGGGGTGCAACAATGAACCACTTAAGGTGCTTGCTCCGTTCACTCCACGCATTGACCCGGCATTGCAGTGCCGCTGGGAACGGTGCGACTCCTTCTGCTTTGTCGAAAGAAACTCGCATACACAAGGGCACCTTATCGTGCTGAACGGCGTGCCCCGTGGTTTACGCCCCGCCCCCTAGGCCGCGCCCCCCATTTGTGTTAACCAACGCCCCCAAAGTGGTTGGGGGTTGGGGCGACGGGAGGAGTAGACTAATTCCGGGGTACAAGTGAAAAATCTTCAAAGTGTGGGCTGCTGAAAAAAAGAAAAACCTGCATGTGCCGATTTGCCCGGCTCTCCGCGGGGCCCCGGGGAGCCTTGTCACCCAGCCGGGGTGCCCGCCCACAACCCAGTCAAACTCACAACCCGGCTCTCCAGCCGAACCCGGGTACCCACTATTAAGCCACCCTCCCAGAACCTTTACCAATAGCTGCGGGCGCACCGAGGCCGGGGACCTGGTGGTACGAATCCAGCTTTTTGGCAAAGCATTGTGGCCGTTTTGGGGAGCTCCCCACGCCAAAATGGGGCAACCTAAGGGGACTCCAGTCGGCCAGTTGGAGCCAAAGTAAAGTCTAGGTCTGTGTCCTGCTGCCCAACGGGGCTTTCTACGCTGTGGGCACCCCCTGGTGCTTCTCTAAGTTGTCCAATATTTCACTTTGACAACAGTCTGCCAAAAGGAAAAAAAGAAGGACAAAAAAAGCTTACAGCACCTGGTATTCCCAGGCGGTCTCCCATCCAAGTACTAACCAGGCCCGACCCTGCTTAGCTTCCGAGATCGGACGAGATTGGGCGTGTTCAGGGTGGTATGGCCATGAGCGACAGTCAACGGCAGCCGGTAGGCCTTAATGGGCCAGCAGAGGCCCTTGCTATCGTGTGTGCTTCTGTCACGGCCACTCATAAACACCGATTGCTCCTTCAGTCTGGCAAAATGAAAAAGCTTACAGCACCTGGTATTCCCAGGCGGTCTCCCATCCAAGTACTAACCAGGCCCGACCCTGCTTAGCTTCCGAGATCGGACGAGATTGGGCGTGTTCAGGGTGGTATGGCCATGAGCGACAGTCAACCGCAGCCGGTAGGCCTTAATGGGCCAGCAGAGGCCCTTGCTATCGTGTGTGCTTCTGTCACGGCCACTCATAAACGACGATTGCTCCTTCAGTCTGGCAAAATGAAAAAGCTTACAGCACCTGGTATTCCCAGGCGGTCTCCCATCCAAGTACTAACCAGGCCCGACCCTGCTTAGCTTCCGAGATCGGACGAGATCGGGCGTGTTCAGGGTGGTATGGCCGTAAGCAAGTAAGGCAGCAGCCGCTAGGCCTCATATGCCAGTTTCACGCTAACGCGGAGGGGACTGGCGGGTGTCAGACCGGATGAGAAAAGCATCAGCAGAGGCTGCGGTCGTTCAGGCAGTCAGTTAAGGGGTTATCGCTTCTCGGCCTTTTGGCTAAGATCAAGTGTAGTATCTGTTCTTATCAGTTTAATATCTGATACGTCCCCTATACGGGGACTACATATTAAACGGATTTTTGGACTCGGGAGTTGAAACAGGGGCTTGCTCCGTTCACTCCACGCATCGACCCGGCATTGCAGTGCCGCTGGGAACGGTGCGCCTCCTTCTGCTTTGTCGAAAGAAACTCGCATACACAAGGGCACCTTACCGTTCTGAACGGCGTGCCCGGTGGTTTACGCCCCGCCCCCTAGGCCGTGCCCCCCATTTGTGTTAACCAACGCCCCCAAAGTGGTTGGGGGTTGGGGCGACGGGAGGAGTAGACTAATTCCGGGGTACAGGTGAAAAATCTTCAAAGTGTGGGCTGCTGAAAAAAGAAAAAAAAACCTGCATGTGCCGTTTTGCCCGGCTCTCCGCGGGGCCCCGGGGAGCCTTGTCACCCAGCCGGGGTGCCCGCCCACAACCCAGTCAAACTCACAACCCGGCTCTCCAGCCGAACCCGGGTACCCACTATTAAGCCACCCTCCCGGAACCTTTACCAATAGCTGCGGGCGCACCGAGGCCGGGGACCTGGTGGTACGAATCCAGCTTTTTGGCAAAGCATTGTGGCCGTTTTGGGGAGCTCCCCACGCCAAAATGGGGCAACCTAAGGGGACTCCAGTCGGCCAGTTGGAGCCAAAGTAAAGTCTAGGTCTGTGTCCTGCTGCCCAACGGGGCTTTCTTCGCTGTGGGCGCCCCCTGGTGCTTCTCTAAGTTGTCCAATATTTCACTTTGACAACAGTCTGCCAAAAGGAAAAAAAGGACAAAAAAAGCTTACAGCACCTGGTATTCCCAGGCGGTCTCCCATCCAAGTACTAACCAGGCCCGACCCTGCTTAGCTTCCGAGATCGGACGAGATCGGGCGTGTTCAGGGTGGTATGGCCGTAAGCGACAGTGAACCGCAGCCGGTAGGCCTTAATGGGCCAGCAGAGGCCCTTGCTATCGTGTGTGCTTCTGTCACGGCCACTCATAAACACCGATTGCTCCTTCAGTCTGGCAAAATGAAAAAGCTTACAGCACCTGGTATTCCCAGGCGGTCTCCCATCCAAGTACTAACCAGGCCCGACCCTGCTTAGCTTCCGAGATCGGACGAGATTGGGCGTGTTCAGGGTGGTATGGCCATGAGCGACAGTCAACCGCAGCCGGTAGGCCTTAATGGGCCAGCAGAGGCCCTTGCTATCGTGTGTGCTTCTGTCACGGCCACTCATAAACGACGATTGCTCCTTCAGTCTGGCAAAATGAAAAAGCTTACAGCACCTGGTATTCCCAGGCGGTCTCCCATCCAAGTACTAACCAGGCCCGACCCTGCTTAGCTTCCGAGATCGGACGAGATCGGGCGTGTTCAGGGTGGTATGGCCGTAAGCAAGTAAGGCAGCAGCCGCTAGGCCTCATATGCCAGTTTCACGCTAACGCGGAGGGGACTGGCGGGTGTCAGACCGGATGAGAAAAGCATCAGCAGAGGCTGCGGTCGTTCAGGCAGTCAGTTAAGGGGTTATCGCTTCTCGGCCTTTTGGCTAAGATCAAGTGTAGTATCTGTTCTTATCAGTTTAATATCTGATACGTCCCCTATACGGGGACTACATATTAAACGGATTTTTGGACTCGGGAGTTGAAACAGGGGCTTGCTCCGTTCACTCCACGCATCGACCCGGCATTGCAGTGCCGCTGGGAACGGTGCGCCTCCTTCTGCTTTGTCGAAAGAAACTCGCATACACAAGGGCACCTTACCGTTCTGAACGGCGTGCCCGGTGGTTTACGCCCCGCCCCCTAGGCCGTGCCCCCCATTTGTGTTAACCAACGCCCCCAAAGTGGTTGGGGGTTGGGGCGACGGGAGGAGTAGACTAATTCCGGGGTACAGGTGAAAAATCTTCAAAGTGTGGGCTGCTGAAAAAAGAAAAAAAAACCTGCATGTGCCGTTTTGCCCGGCTCTCCGCGGGGCCCCGGGGAGCCTTGTCACCCAGCCGGGGTGCCCGCCCACAACCCAGTCAAACTCACAACCCGGCTCTCCAGCCGAACCCGGGTACCCACTATTAAGCCACCCTCCCGGAACCTTTACCAATAGCTGCGGGCGCACCGAGGCCGGGGACCTGGTGGTACGAATCCAGCTTTTTGGCAAAGCATTGTGGCCGTTTTGGGGAGCTCCCCACGCCAAAATGGGGCAACCTAAGGGGACTCCAGTCGGCCAGTTGGAGCCAAAGTAAAGTCTAGGTCTGTGTCCTGCTGCCCAACGGGGCTTTCTTCGCTGTGGGCGCCCCCTGGTGCTTCTCTAAGTTGTCCAATATTTCACTTTGACAACAGTCTGCCAAAAGGAAAAAAAGGACAAAAAAAGCTTACAGCACCTGGTATTCCCAGGCGGTCTCCAATCCAAGTACTAAGCAGGCCCGACCCTGCTTAGCTTCCGAGATCGGACGAGATCGGGCGTGTTCAGGGTGGTATGGCCGTAAGCGACAGTGAACCGCAGCCGGTAGGCCTTAATGGGCCAGCAGAGGCCCTTGCTATCGTGTGTGCTTCTGTCACGGCCACTCATAAACACCGATTGCTCCTTCAGTCTGGCAAAATGAAAAAGCTTACAGCACCTGGTATTCCCAGGCGGTCTCCCATCCAAGTACTAACCAGGCCCGACCCTGCTTAGCTTCCGAGATCGGACGAGATTGGGCGTGTTCAGGGTGGTATGGCCATGAGCGACAGTCAACCGCAGCCGGTAGGCCTTAATGGGCCAGCAGAGGCCCTTGCTATCGTGTGTGCTTCTGTCACGGCCACTCATAAACGACGATTGCTCCTTCAGTCTGGCAAAATGAAAAAGCTTACAGCACCTGGTATTCCCAGGCGGTCTCCCATCCAAGTACTAACCAGGCCCGACCCTGCTTAGCTTCCGAGATCGGACGAGATCGGGCGTGTTCAGGGTGGTATGGCCGTAAGCAAGTAAGGCAGCAGCCGCTAGGCCTCATATGCCAGTTTCACGCTAACGCGGAGGGGACTGGCGGGTGTCAGACCGGATGAGAAAAGCATCAGCAGAGGCTGCGGTCGTTCAGGCAGTCAGTTAAGGGGTTATCGCTTCTCGGCCTTTTGGCTAAGATCAAGTGTAGTATCTGTTCTTATCAGTTTAATATCTGATACGTCCCCTATACGGGGACTACATATTAAACGGATTTTTGGACTCGGGAGTTGAAACAGGGGCTTGCTCCGTTCACTCCACGCATCGACCCGGCATTGCAGTGCCGCTGGGAACGGTGCGCCTCCTTCTGCTTTGTCGAAAGAAACTCGCATACACAAGGGCACCTTACCGTTCTGAACGGCGTGCCCGGTGGTTTACGCCCCGCCCCCTAGGCCGTGCCCCCCATTTGTGTTAACCAACGCCCCCAAAGTGGTTGGGGGTTGGGGCGACGGGAGGAGTAGACTAATTCCGGGGTACAGGTGAAAAATCTTCAAAGTGTGGGCTGCTGAAAAAAGAAAAAAAAACCTGCATGTGCCGTTTTGCCCGGCTCTCCGCGGGGCCCCGGGGAGCCTTGTCACCCAGCCGGGGTGCCCGCCCACAACCCAGTCAAACTCACAACCCGGCTCTCCAGCCGAACCCGGGTACCCACTATTAAGCCACCCTCCCGGAACCTTTACCAATAGCTGCGGGCGCACCGAGGCCGGGGACCTGGTGGTACGAATCCAGCTTTTTGGCAAAGCATTGTGGCCGTTTTGGGGAGCTCCCCACGCCAAAATGGGGCAACCTAAGGGGACTCCAGTCGGCCAGTTGGAGCCAAAGTAAAGTCTAGGTCTGTGTCCTGCTGCCCAACGGGGCTTTCTTCGCTGTGGGCGCCCCCTGGTGCTTCTCTAAGTTGTCCAATATTTCACTTTGACAACAGTCTGCCAAAAGGAAAAAAAGGACAAAAAAAGCTTACAGCACCTGGTATTCCCAGGCGGTCTCCCATCCAAGTACTAACCAGGCCCGACCCTGCTTAGCTTCCGAGATCGGACGAGATCGGGCGTGTTCAGGGTGGTATGGCCGTAAGCGACAGTGAACCGCAGCCGGTAGGCCTTAATGGGCCAGCAGAGGCCCTTGCTATCGTGTGTGCTTCTGTCACGGCCACTCATAAACACCGATTGCTCCTTCAGTCTGGCAAAATGAAAAAGCTTACAGCACCTGGTATTCCCAGGCGGTCTCCCATCCAAGTACTAACCAGGCCCGACCCTGCTTAGCATCCGAGATCGGACGAGATTGGGCGTGTTCAGGGTGGTATGGCCATGAGCGACAGTCAACCGCAGCCGGTAGGCCTTAATGGGCCAGCAGAGGCCCTTGCTATCGTGTGTGCTTCTGTCACGGCCACTCATAAACGACGATTGCTCCTTCAGTCTGGCAAAATGAAAAAGCTTACAGCACCTGGTATTCCCAGGCGGTCTTCCATCCAAGTACTAACCAGGCCCGACCCTGCTTAGCTTCCGAGATCGGACGAGATCGGGCGTGTTCAGGGTGGTATGGCCGTAAGCAAGTAAGGCAGCAGCCGCTAGGCCTCATATGCCAGTTTCACGCTAACGCGGAGGGGACTGGCGGGTGTCAGACCGGATGAGAAAAGCATCAGCAGAGGCTGCGGTCGTTCAGGCAGTCAGTTAAGGGGTTATCGCTTCTCGGCCTTTTGGCTAAGATCAAGTGTAGTATCTGTTCTTATCAGTTTAATATCTGATACGTCCCCTATACGGGGACTACATATTAAACGGATTTTTGGACTCGGGAGTTGAAACAGGGGCTTGCTCCGTTCACTCCACGCATCGACCCGGCATTGCAGTGCCGCTGGGAACGGTGCGCCTCCTTCTGCTTTGTCGAAAGAAACTCGCATACACAAGGGCACCTTACCGTTCTGAACGGCGTGCCTGGTGGTTTACGCCCCGCCCCCTAGGCCGTGCCCCCCATTTGTGTTAACCAACGCCCCCAAAGTGGTTGGGGGTTGGGGCGACGGGAGGAGTAGACTAATTCCGGGGTACAGGTGAAAAATCTTCAAAGTGTGGGCTGCTGAAAAAAGAAAAAAAAACCTGCATGTGCCGTTTTGCCCGGCTCTCCGCGGGGCCCCGGGGAGCCTTGTCACCCAGCCGGGGTGCCCGCCCACAACCCAGTCAAACTCACAACCCGGCTCTCCAGCCGAACCCGGGTACCCACTATTAAGCCACCCTCCCGGAACCTTTACCAATAGCTGCGGGCGCACCGAGGCCGGGGACCTGGTGGTACGAATCCAGCTTTTTGGCAAAGCATTGTGGCCGTTTTGGGGAGCTCCCCACGCCAAAATGGGGCAACCTAAGGGGACTCCAGTCGGCCAGTTGGAGCCAAAGTAAAGTCTAGGTCTGTGTCCTGCTGCCCAACGGGGCTTTCTTCGCTGTGGGCGCCCCCTGGTGCTTCTCTAAGTTGTCCAATATTTCACTTTGACAACAGTCTGCCAAAAGGAAAAAAAGGACAAAAAAAGCTTACAGCACCTGGTATTCCCAGGCGGTCTCCCATCCAAGTACTAACCAGGCCCGACCCTGCTTAGCTTCCGAGATCGGACGAGATCGGGCGTGTTCAGGGTGGTATGGCCGTAAGCGACAGTGAACCGCAGCCGGTAGGCCTTAATGGGCCAGCAGAGGCCCTTGCTATCGTGTGTGCTTCTGTCACGGCCACTCATAAACACCGATTGCTCCTTCAGTCTGGCAAAATGAAAAAGCTTACAGCACCTGGTATTCCCAGGCGGTCTCCCATCCAAGTACTAACCAGGCCCGACCCTGCTTAGCTTCCGAGATCGGACGAGATTGGGCGTGTTCAGGGTGGTATGGCCATGAGCGACAGTCAACCGCAGCCGGTAGGCCTTAATGGGCCAGCAGAGGCCCTTGCTATCGTGTGTGCTTCTGTCACGGCCACTCATAAACGACGATTGCTCCTTCAGTCTGGCAAAATGAAAAAGCTTACAGCACCTGGTATTCCCAGGCGGTCTCCCATCCAAGTACTAACCAGGCCCGACCCTGCTTAGCTTCCGAGATCGGACGAGATCGGGCGTGTTCAGGGTGGTATGGCCGTAAGCAAGTAAGGCAGCAGCCGCTAGGCCTCATATGCCAGTTTCACGCTAACGCGGAGGGGACTGGCGGGTGTCAGACCGGATGAGAAAAGCATCAGCAGAGGCTGCGGTCGTTCAGGCAGTCAGTTAAGGGGTTATCGCTTCTCGGCCTTTTGGCTAAGATCAAGTGTAGTATCTGTTCTTATCAGTTTAATATCTGATACGTCCCCTATACGGGGACTACATATTAAACGGATTTTTGGACTCGGGAGTTGAAACAGGGGCTTGCTCCGTTCACTCCACGCATCGACCCGGCATTGCAGTGCCGCTGGGAACGGTGCGCCTCCTTCTGCTTTGTCGAAAGAAACTCGCATACACAAGGGCACCTTACCGTTCTGAACGGCGTGCCCGGTGGTTTACGCCCCGCCCCCTAGGCCGTGCCCCCCATTTGTGTTAACCAACGCCCCCAAAGTGGTTGGGGGTTGGGGCGACGGGAGGAGTAGACTAATTCCGGGGTACAGGTGAAAAATCTTCAAAGTGTGGGCTGCTGAAAAAAGAAAAAAAAACCTGCATGTGCCGTTTTGCCCGGCTCTCCGCGGGGCCCCGGGGAGCCTTGTCACCCAGCCGGGGTGCCCGCCCACAACCCAGTCAAACTCACAACCCGGCTCTCCAGCCGAACCCGGGTACCCACTATTAAGCCACCCTCCCGGAACCTTTACCAATAGCTGCGGGCGCACCGAGGCCGGGGACCTGGTGGTACGAATCCAGCTTTTTGGCAAAGCATTGTGGCCGTTTTGGGGAGCTCCCCACGCCAAAATGGGGCAACCTAAGGGGACTCCAGTCGGCCAGTTGGAGCCAAAGTAAAGTCTAGGTCTGTGTCCTGCTGCCCAACGGGGCTTTCTTCGCTGTGGGCGCCCCCTGGTGCTTCTCTAAGTTGTCCAATATTTCACTTTGACAACAGTCTGCCAAAAGGAAAAAAAGGACAAAAAAAGCTTACAGCACCTGGTATTCCCAGGCGGTCTCCCATCCAAGTACTAACCAGGCCCGACCCTGCTTAGCTTCCGAGATCGGACGAGATCGGGCGTGTTCAGGGTGGTATGGCCGTAAGCGACAGTGAACCGCAGCCGGTAGGCCTTAATGGGCCAGCAGAGGCCCTTGCTATCGTGTGTGCTTCTGTCACGGCCACTCATAAACACCGATTGCTCCTTCAGTCTGGCAAAATGAAAAAGCTTACAGCACCTGGTATTCCCAGGCGGTCTCCCATCCAAGTACTAACCAGGCCCGACCCTGCTTAGCTTCCGAGATCGGACGAGATTGGGCGTGTTCAGGGTGGTATGGCCATGAGCGACAGTCAACCGCAGCCGGTAGGCCTTAATGGGCCAGCAGAGGCCCTTGCTATCGTGTGTGCTTCTGTCACGGCCACTCATAAACGACGATTGCTCCTTCAGTCTGGCAAAATGAAAAAGCTTACAGCACCTGGTATTCCCAGGCGGTCTCCCATCCAAGTACTAACCAGGCCCGACCCTGCTTAGCTTCCGAGATCGGACGAGATCGGGCGTGTTCAGGGTGGTATGGCCGTAAGCAAGTAAGGCAGCAGCCGCTAGGCCTCATATGCCAGTTTCACGCTAACGCGGAGGGGACTGGCGGGTGTCAGACCGGATGAGAAAAGCATCAGCAGAGGCTGCGGTCGTTCAGGCAGTCAGTTAAGGGGTTATCGCTTCTCGGCCTTTTGGCTAAGATCAAGTGTAGTATCTGTTCTTATCAGTTTAATATCTGATACGTCCCCTATACGGGGACTACATATTAAACGGATTTTTGGACTCGGGAGTTGAAACAGGGGCTTGCTCCGTTCACTCCACGCATCGACCCGGCATTGCAGTGCCGCTGGGAACGGTGCGCCTCCTTCTGCTTTGTCGAAAGAAACTCGCATACACAAGGGCACCTTACCGTTCTGAACGGCGTGCCCGGTGGTTTACGCCCCGCCCCCTAGGCCGTGCCCCCCATTTGTGTTAACCAACGCCCCCAAAGTGGTTGGGGGTTGGGGCGACGGGAGGAGTAGACTAATTCCGGGGTACAGGTGAAAAATCTTCAAAGTGTGGGCTGCTGAAAAAAGAAAAAAAAACCTGCATGTGCCGTTTTGCCCGGCTCTCCGCGGGGCCCCGGGGAGCCTTGTCACCCAGCCGGGGTGCCCGCCCACAACCCAGTCAAACTCACAACCCGGCTCTCCAGCCGAACCCGGGTACCCACTATTAAGCCACCCTCCCGGAACCTTTACCAATAGCTGCGGGCGCACCGAGGCCGGGGACCTGGTGGTACGAATCCAGCTTTTTGGCAAAGCATTGTGGCCGTTTTGGGGAGCTCCCCACGCCAAAATGGGGCAACCTAAGGGGACTCCAGTCGGCCAGTTGGAGCCAAAGTAAAGTCTAGGTCTGTGTCCTGCTGCCCAACGGGGCTTTCTTCGCTGTGGGCGCCCCCTGGTGCTTCTCTAAGTTGTCCAATATTTCACTTTGACAACAGTCTGCCAAAAGGAAAAAAAGGACAAAAAAAGCTTACAGCACCTGGTATTCCCAGGCGGTCTCCCATCCAAGTACTAACCAGGCCCGACCCTGCTTAGCTTCCGAGATCGGACGAGATCGGGCGTGTTCAGGGTGGTATGGCCGTAAGCGACAGTGAACCGCAGCCGGTAGGCCTTAATGGGCCAGCAGAGGCCCTTGCTATCGTGTGTGCTTCTGTCACGGCCACTCATAAACACCGATTGCTCCTTCAGTCTGGCAAAATGAAAAAGCTTACAGCACCTGGTATTCCCAGGCGGTCTCCCATCCAAGTACTAACCAGGCCCGACCCTGCTTAGCATCCGAGATCGGACGAGATTGGGCGTGTTCAGGGTGGTATGGCCATGAGCGACAGTCAACCGCAGCCGGTAGGCCTTAATGGGCCAGCAGAGGCCCTTGCTATCGTGTGTGCTTCTGTCACGGCCACTCATAAACGACGATTGCTCCTTCAGTCTGGCAAAATGAAAAAGCTTACAGCACCTGGTATTCCCAGGCGGTCTTCCATCCAAGTACTAACCAGGCCCGACCCTGCTTAGCTTCCGAGATCGGACGAGATCGGGCGTGTTCAGGGTGGTATGGCCGTAAGCAAGTAAGGCAGCAGCCGCTAGGCCTCATATGCCAGTTTCACGCTAACGCGGAGGGGACTGGCGGGTGTCAGACCGGATGAGAAAAGCATCAGCAGAGGCTGCGGTCGTTCAGGCAGTCAGTTAAGGGGTTATCGCTTCTCGGCCTTTTGGCTAAGATCAAGTGTAGTATCTGTTCTTATCAGTTTAATATCTGATACGTCCCCTATACGGGGACTACATATTAAACGGATTTTTGGACTCGGGAGTTGAAACAGGGGCTTGCTCCGTTCACTCCACGCATCGACCCGGCATTGCAGTGCCGCTGGGAACGGTGCGCCTCCTTCTGCTTTGTCGAAAGAAACTCGCATACACAAGGGCACCTTACCGTTCTGAACGGCGTGCCTGGTGGTTTACGCCCCGCCCCCTAGGCCGTGCCCCCCATTTGTGTTAACCAACGCCCCCAAAGTGGTTGGGGGTTGGGGCGACGGGAGGAGTAGACTAATTCCGGGGTACAGGTGAAAAATCTTCAAAGTGTGGGCTGCTGAAAAAAGAAAAAAAAACCTGCATGTGCCGTTTTGCCCGGCTCTCCGCGGGGCCCCGGGGAGCCTTGTCACCCAGCCGGGGTGCCCGCCCACAACCCAGTCAAACTCACAACCCGGCTCTCCAGCCGAACCCGGGTACCCACTATTAAGCCACCCTCCCGGAACCTTTACCAATAGCTGCGGGCGCACCGAGGCCGGGGACCTGGTGGTACGAATCCAGCTTTTTGGCAAAGCATTGTGGCCGTTTTGGGGAGCTCCCCACGCCAAAATGGGGCAACCTAAGGGGACTCCAGTCGGCCAGTTGGAGCCAAAGTAAAGTCTAGGTCTGTGTCCTGCTGCCCAACGGGGCTTTCTTCGCTGTGGGCGCCCCCTGGTGCTTCTCTAAGTTGTCCAATATTTCACTTTGACAACAGTCTGCCAAAAGGAAAAAAAGGACAAAAAAAGCTTACAGCACCTGGTATTCCCAGGCGGTCTCCCATCCAAGTACTAACCAGGCCCGACCCTGCTTAGCTTCCGAGATCGGACGAGATCGGGCGTGTTCAGGGTGGTATGGCCGTAAGCGACAGTGAACCGCAGCCGGTAGGCCTTAATGGGCCAGCAGAGGCCCTTGCTATCGTGTGTGCTTCTGTCACGGCCACTCATAAACACCGATTGCTCCTTCAGTCTGGCAAAATGAAAAAGCTTACAGCACCTGGTATTCCCAGGCGGTCTCCCATCCAAGTACTAACCAGGCCCGACCCTGCTTAGCTTCCGAGATCGGACGAGATTGGGCGTGTTCAGGGTGGTATGGCCATGAGCGACAGTCAACCGCAGCCGGTAGGCCTTAATGGGCCAGCAGAGGCCCTTGCTATCGTGTGTGCTTCTGTCACGGCCACTCATAAACGACGATTGCTCCTTCAGTCTGGCAAAATGAAAAAGCTTACAGCACCTGGTATTCCCAGGCGGTCTCCCATCCAAGTACTAACCAGGCCCGACCCTGCTTAGCTTCCGAGATCGGACGAGATCGGGCGTGTTCAGGGTGGTATGGCCGTAAGCAAGTAAGGCAGCAGCCGCTAGGCCTCATATGCCAGTTTCACGCTAACGCGGAGGGGACTGGCGGGTGTCAGACCGGATGAGAAAAGCATCAGCAGAGGCTGCGGTCGTTCAGGCAGTCAGTTAAGGGGTTATCGCTTCTCGGCCTTTTGGCTAAGATCAAGTGTAGTATCTGTTCTTATCAGTTTAATATCTGATACGTCCCCTATACGGGGACTACATATTAAACGGATTTTTGGACTCGGGAGTTGAAACAGGGGCTTGCTCCGTTCACTCCACGCATCGACCCGGCATTGCAGTGCCGCTGGGAACGGTGCGCCTCCTTCTGCTTTGTCGAAAGAAACTCGCATACACAAGGGCACCTTACCGTTCTGAACGGCGTGCCCGGTGGTTTACGCCCCGCCCCCTAGGCCGTGCCCCCCATTTGTGTTAACCAACGCCCCCAAAGTGGTTGGGGGTTGGGGCGACGGGAGGAGTAGACTAATTCCGGGGTACAGGTGAAAAATCTTCAAAGTGTGGGCTGCTGAAAAAAGAAAAAAAAACCTGCATGTGCCGTTTTGCCCGGCTCTCCGCGGGGCCCCGGGGAGCCTTGTCACCCAGCCGGGGTGCCCGCCCACAACCCAGTCAAACTCACAACCCGGCTCTCCAGCCGAACCCGGGTACCCACTATTAAGCCACCCTCCCGGAACCTTTACCAATAGCTGCGGGCGCACCGAGGCCGGGGACCTGGTGGTACGAATCCAGCTTTTTGGCAAAGCATTGTGGCCGTTTTGGGGAGCTCCCCACGCCAAAATGGGGCAACCTAAGGGGACTCCAGTCGGCCAGTTGGAGCCAAAGTAAAGTCTAGGTCTGTGTCCTGCTGCCCAACGGGGCTTTCTTCGCTGTGGGCGCCCCCTGGTGCTTCTCTAAGTTGTCCAATATTTCACTTTGACAACAGTCTGCCAAAAGGAAAAAAAGGACAAAAAAAGCTTACAGCACCTGGTATTCCCAGGCGGTCTCCCATCCAAGTACTAACCAGGCCCGACCCTGCTTAGCTTCCGAGATCGGACGAGATCGGGCGTGTTCAGGGTGGTATGGCCGTAAGCGACAGTGAACCGCAGCCGGTAGGCCTTAATGGGCCAGCAGAGGCCCTTGCTATCGTGTGTGCTTCTGTCACGGCCACTCATAAACACCGATTGCTCCTTCAGTCTGGCAAAATGAAAAAGCTTACAGCACCTGGTATTCCCAGGCGGTCTCCCATCCAAGTACTAACCAGGCCCGACCCTGCTTAGCATCCGAGATCGGACGAGATTGGGCGTGTTCAGGGTGGTATGGCCATGAGCGACAGTCAACCGCAGCCGGTAGGCCTTAATGGGCCAGCAGAGGCCCTTGCTATCGTGTGTGCTTCTGTCACGGCCACTCATAAACGACGATTGCTCCTTCAGTCTGGCAAAATGAAAAAGCTTACAGCACCTGGTATTCCCAGGCGGTCTTCCATCCAAGTACTAACCAGGCCCGACCCTGCTTAGCTTCCGAGATCGGACGAGATCGGGCGTGTTCAGGGTGGTATGGCCGTAAGCAAGTAAGGCAGCAGCCGCTAGGCCTCATATGCCAGTTTCACGCTAACGCGGAGGGGACTGGCGGGTGTCAGACCGGATGAGAAAAGCATCAGCAGAGGCTGCGGTCGTTCAGGCAGTCAGTTAAGGGGTTATCGCTTCTCGGCCTTTTGGCTAAGATCAAGTGTAGTATCTGTTCTTATCAGTTTAATATCTGATACGTCCCCTATACGGGGACTACATATTAAACGGATTTTTGGACTCGGGAGTTGAAACAGGGGCTTGCTCCGTTCACTCCACGCATCGACCCGGCATTGCAGTGCCGCTGGGAACGGTGCGCCTCCTTCTGCTTTGTCGAAAGAAACTCGCATACACAAGGGCACCTTACCGTTCTGAACGGCGTGCCTGGTGGTTTACGCCCCGCCCCCTAGGCCGTGCCCCCCATTTGTGTTAACCAACGCCCCCAAAGTGGTTGGGGGTTGGGGCGACGGGAGGAGTAGACTAATTCCGGGGTACAGGTGAAAAATCTTCAAAGTGTGGGCTGCTGAAAAAAGAAAAAAAAACCTGCATGTGCCGTTTTGCCCGGCTCTCCGCGGGGCCCCGGGGAGCCTTGTCACCCAGCCGGGGTGCCCGCCCACAACCCAGTCAAACTCACAACCCGGCTCTCCAGCCGAACCCGGGTACCCACTATTAAGCCACCCTCCCGGAACCTTTACCAATAGCTGCGGGCGCACCGAGGCCGGGGACCTGGTGGTACGAATCCAGCTTTTTGGCAAAGCATTGTGGCCGTTTTGGGGAGCTCCCCACGCCAAAATGGGGCAACCTAAGGGGACTCCAGTCGGCCAGTTGGAGCCAAAGTAAAGTCTAGGTCTGTGTCCTGCTGCCCAACGGGGCTTTCTTCGCTGTGGGCGCCCCCTGGTGCTTCTCTAAGTTGTCCAATATTTCACTTTGACAACAGTCTGCCAAAAGGAAAAAAAGGACAAAAAAAGCTTACAGCACCTGGTATTCCCAGGCGGTCTCCCATCCAAGTACTAACCAGGCCCGACCCTGCTTAGCTTCCGAGATCGGACGAGATCGGGCGTGTTCAGGGTGGTATGGCCGTAAGCGACAGTGAACCGCAGCCGGTAGGCCTTAATGGGCCAGCAGAGGCCCTTGCTATCGTGTGTGCTTCTGTCACGGCCACTCATAAACACCGATTGCTCCTTCAGTCTGGCAAAATGAAAAAGCTTACAGCACCTGGTATTCCCAGGCGGTCTCCCATCCAAGTACTAACCAGGCCCGACCCTGCTTAGCTTCCGAGATCGGACGAGATTGGGCGTGTTCAGGGTGGTATGGCCATGAGCGACAGTCAACCGCAGCCGGTAGGCCTTAATGGGCCAGCAGAGGCCCTTGCTATCGTGTGTGCTTCTGTCACGGCCACTCATAAACGACGATTGCTCCTTCAGTCTGGCAAAATGAAAAAGCTTACAGCACCTGGTATTCCCAGGCGGTCTCCCATCCAAGTACTAACCAGGCCCGACCCTGCTTAGCTTCCGAGATCGGACGAGATCGGGCGTGTTCAGGGTGGTATGGCCGTAAGCAAGTAAGGCAGCAGCCGCTAGGCCTCATATGCCAGTTTCACGCTAACGCGGAGGGGACTGGCGGGTGTCAGACCGGATGAGAAAAGCATCAGCAGAGGCTGCGGTCGTTCAGGCAGTCAGTTAAGGGGTTATCGCTTCTCGGCCTTTTGGCTAAGATCAAGTGTAGTATCTGTTCTTATCAGTTTAATATCTGATACGTCCCCTATACGGGGACTACATATTAAACGGATTTTTGGACTCGGGAGTTGAAACAGGGGCTTGCTCCGTTCACTCCACGCATCGACCCGGCATTGCAGTGCCGCTGGGAACGGTGCGCCTCCTTCTGCTTTGTCGAAAGAAACTCGCATACACAAGGGCACCTTACCGTTCTGAACGGCGTGCCCGGTGGTTTACGCCCCGCCCCCTAGGCCGTGCCCCCCATTTGTGTTAACCAACGCCCCCAAAGTGGTTGGGGGTTGGGGCGACGGGAGGAGTAGACTAATTCCGGGGTACAGGTGAAAAATCTTCAAAGTGTGGGCTGCTGAAAAAAGAAAAAAAAACCTGCATGTGCCGTTTTGCCCGGCTCTCCGCGGGGCCCCGGGGAGCCTTGTCACCCAGCCGGGGTGCCCGCCCACAACCCAGTCAAACTCACAACCCGGCTCTCCAGCCGAACCCGGGTACCCACTATTAAGCCACCCTCCCGGAACCTTTACCAATAGCTGCGGGCGCACCGAGGCCGGGGACCTGGTGGTACGAATCCAGCTTTTTGGCAAAGCATTGTGGCCGTTTTGGGGAGCTCCCCACGCCAAAATGGGGCAACCTAAGGGGACTCCAGTCGGCCAGTTGGAGCCAAAGTAAAGTCTAGGTCTGTGTCCTGCTGCCCAACGGGGCTTTCTTCGCTGTGGGCGCCCCCTGGTGCTTCTCTAAGTTGTCCAATATTTCACTTTGACAACAGTCTGCCAAAAGGAAAAAAAGGACAAAAAAAGCTTACAGCACCTGGTATTCCCAGGCGGTCTCCCATCCAAGTACTAACCAGGCCCGACCCTGCTTAGCTTCCGAGATCGGACGAGATCGGGCGTGTTCAGGGTGGTATGGCCGTAAGCGACAGTGAACCGCAGCCGGTAGGCCTTAATGGGCCAGCAGAGGCCCTTGCTATCGTGTGTGCTTCTGTCACGGCCACTCATAAACACCGATTGCTCCTTCAGTCTGGCAAAATGAAAAAGCTTACAGCACCTGGTATTCCCAGGCGGTCTCCCATCCAAGTACTAACCAGGCCCGACCCTGCTTAGCTTCCGAGATCGGACGAGATTGGGCGTGTTCAGGGTGGTATGGCCATGAGCGACAGTCAACCGCAGCCGGTAGGCCTTAATGGGCCAGCAGAGGCCCTTGCTATCGTGTGTGCTTCTGTCACGGCCACTCATAAACGACGATTGCTCCTTCAGTCTGGCAAAATGAAAAAGCTTACAGCACCTGGTATTCCCAGGCGGTCTCCCATCCAAGTACTAACCAGGCCCGACCCTGCTTAGCTTCCGAGATCGGACGAGATCGGGCGTGTTCAGGGTGGTATGGCCGTAAGCAAGTAAGGCAGCAGCCGCTAGGCCTCATATGCCAGTTTCACGCTAACGCGGAGGGGACTGGCGGGTGTCAGACCGGATGAGAAAAGCATCAGCAGAGGCTGCGGTCGTTCAGGCAGTCAGTTAAGGGGTTATCGCTTCTCGGCCTTTTGGCTAAGATCAAGTGTAGTATCTGTTCTTATCAGTTTAATATCTGATACGTCCCCTATACGGGGACTACATATTAAACGGATTTTTGGACTCGGGAGTTGAAACAGGGGCTTGCTCCGTTCACTCCACGCATCGACCCGGCATTGCAGTGCCGCTGGGAACGGTGCGCCTCCTTCTGCTTTGTCGAAAGAAACTCGCATACACAAGGGCACCTTACCGTTCTGAACGGCGTGCCCGGTGGTTTACGCCCCGCCCCCTAGGCCGTGCCCCCCATTTGTGTTAACCAACGCCCCCAAAGTGGTTGGGGGTTGGGGCGACGGGAGGAGTAGACTAATTCCGGGGTACAGGTGAAAAATCTTCAAAGTGTGGGCTGCTGAAAAAAGAAAAAAAAACCTGCATGTGCCGTTTTGCCCGGCTCTCCGCGGGGCCCCGGGGAGCCTTGTCACCCAGCCGGGGTGCCCGCCCACAACCCAGTCAAACTCACAACCCGGCTCTCCAGCCGAACCCGGGTACCCACTATTAAGCCACCCTCCCGGAACCTTTACCAATAGCTGCGGGCGCACCGAGGCCGGGGACCTGGTGGTACGAATCCAGCTTTTTGGCAAAGCATTGTGGCCGTTTTGGGGAGCTCCCCACGCCAAAATGGGGCAACCTAAGGGGACTCCAGTCGGCCAGTTGGAGCCAAAGTAAAGTCTAGGTCTGTGTCCTGCTGCCCAACGGGGCTTTCTTCGCTGTGGGCGCCCCCTGGTGCTTCTCTAAGTTGTCCAATATTTCACTTTGACAACAGTCTGCCAAAAGGAAAAAAAGGACAAAAAAAGCTTACAGCACCTGGTATTCCCAGGCGGTCTCCCATCCAAGTACTAACCAGGCCCGACCCTGCTTAGCTTCCGAGATCGGACGAGATCGGGCGTGTTCAGGGTGGTATGGCCGTAAGCGACAGTGAACCGCAGCCGGTAGGCCTTAATGGGCCAGCAGAGGCCCTTGCTATCGTGTGTGCTTCTGTCACGGCCACTCATAAACACCGATTGCTCCTTCAGTCTGGCAAAATGAAAAAGCTTACAGCACCTGGTATTCCCAGGCGGTCTCCCATCCAAGTACTAACCAGGCCCGACCCTGCTTAGCATCCGAGATCGGACGAGATTGGGCGTGTTCAGGGTGGTATGGCCATGAGCGACAGTCAACCGCAGCCGGTAGGCCTTAATGGGCCAGCAGAGGCCCTTGCTATCGTGTGTGCTTCTGTCACGGCCACTCATAAACGACGATTGCTCCTTCAGTCTGGCAAAATGAAAAAGCTTACAGCACCTGGTATTCCCAGGCGGTCTTCCATCCAAGTACTAACCAGGCCCGACCCTGCTTAGCTTCCGAGATCGGACGAGATCGGGCGTGTTCAGGGTGGTATGGCCGTAAGCAAGTAAGGCAGCAGCCGCTAGGCCTCATATGCCAGTTTCACGCTAACGCGGAGGGGACTGGCGGGTGTCAGACCGGATGAGAAAAGCATCAGCAGAGGCTGCGGTCGTTCAGGCAGTCAGTTAAGGGGTTATCGCTTCTCGGCCTTTTGGCTAAGATCAAGTGTAGTATCTGTTCTTATCAGTTTAATATCTGATACGTCCCCTATACGGGGACTACATATTAAACGGATTTTTGGACTCGGGAGTTGAAACAGGGGCTTGCTCCGTTCACTCCACGCATCGACCCGGCATTGCAGTGCCGCTGGGAACGGTGCGCCTCCTTCTGCTTTGTCGAAAGAAACTCGCATACACAAGGGCACCTTACCGTTCTGAACGGCGTGCCTGGTGGTTTACGCCCCGCCCCCTAGGCCGTGCCCCCCATTTGTGTTAACCAACGCCCCCAAAGTGGTTGGGGGTTGGGGCGACGGGAGGAGTAGACTAATTCCGGGGTACAGGTGAAAAATCTTCAAAGTGTGGGCTGCTGAAAAAAGAAAAAAAAACCTGCATGTGCCGTTTTGCCCGGCTCTCCGCGGGGCCCCGGGGAGCCTTGTCACCCAGCCGGGGTGCCCGCCCACAACCCAGTCAAACTCACAACCCGGCTCTCCAGCCGAACCCGGGTACCCACTATTAAGCCACCCTCCCGGAACCTTTACCAATAGCTGCGGGCGCACCGAGGCCGGGGACCTGGTGGTACGAATCCAGCTTTTTGGCAAAGCATTGTGGCCGTTTTGGGGAGCTCCCCACGCCAAAATGGGGCAACCTAAGGGGACTCCAGTCGGCCAGTTGGAGCCAAAGTAAAGTCTAGGTCTGTGTCCTGCTGCCCAACGGGGCTTTCTTCGCTGTGGGCGCCCCCTGGTGCTTCTCTAAGTTGTCCAATATTTCACTTTGACAACAGTCTGCCAAAAGGAAAAAAAGGACAAAAAAAGCTTACAGCACCTGGTATTCCCAGGCGGTCTCCCATCCAAGTACTAACCAGGCCCGACCCTGCTTAGCTTCCGAGATCGGACGAGATCGGGCGTGTTCAGGGTGGTATGGCCGTAAGCGACAGTGAACCGCAGCCGGTAGGCCTTAATGGGCCAGCAGAGGCCCTTGCTATCGTGTGTGCTTCTGTCACGGCCACTCATAAACACCGATTGCTCCTTCAGTCTGGCAAAATGAAAAAGCTTACAGCACCTGGTATTCCCAGGCGGTCTCCCATCCAAGTACTAACCAGGCCCGACCCTGCTTAGCTTCCGAGATCGGACGAGATTGGGCGTGTTCAGGGTGGTATGGCCATGAGCGACAGTCAACCGCAGCCGGTAGGCCTTAATGGGCCAGCAGAGGCCCTTGCTATCGTGTGTGCTTCTGTCACGGCCACTCATAAACGACGATTGCTCCTTCAGTCTGGCAAAATGAAAAAGCTTACAGCACCTGGTATTCCCAGGCGGTCTCCCATCCAAGTACTAACCAGGCCCGACCCTGCTTAGCTTCCGAGATCGGACGAGATCGGGCGTGTTCAGGGTGGTATGGCCGTAAGCAAGTAAGGCAGCAGCCGCTAGGCCTCATATGCCAGTTTCACGCTAACGCGGAGGGGACTGGCGGGTGTCAGACCGGATGAGAAAAGCATCAGCAGAGGCTGCGGTCGTTCAGGCAGTCAGTTAAGGGGTTATCGCTTCTCGGCCTTTTGGCTAAGATCAAGTGTAGTATCTGTTCTTATCAGTTTAATATCTGATACGTCCCCTATACGGGGACTACATATTAAACGGATTTTTGGACTCGGGAGTTGAAACAGGGGCTTGCTCCGTTCACTCCACGCATCGACCCGGCATTGCAGTGCCGCTGGGAACGGTGCGCCTCCTTCTGCTTTGTCGAAAGAAACTCGCATACACAAGGGCACCTTACCGTTCTGAACGGCGTGCCCGGTGGTTTACGCCCCGCCCCCTAGGCCGTGCCCCCCATTTGTGTTAACCAACGCCCCCAAAGTGGTTGGGGGTTGGGGCGACGGGAGGAGTAGACTAATTCCGGGGTACAGGTGAAAAATCTTCAAAGTGTGGGCTGCTGAAAAAAGAAAAAAAAACCTGCATGTGCCGTTTTGCCCGGCTCTCCGCGGGGCCCCGGGGAGCCTTGTCACCCAGCCGGGGTGCCCGCCCACAACCCAGTCAAACTCACAACCCGGCTCTCCAGCCGAACCCGGGTACCCACTATTAAGCCACCCTCCCGGAACCTTTACCAATAGCTGCGGGCGCACCGAGGCCGGGGACCTGGTGGTACGAATCCAGCTTTTTGGCAAAGCATTGTGGCCGTTTTGGGGAGCTCCCCACGCCAAAATGGGGCAACCTAAGGGGACTCCAGTCGGCCAGTTGGAGCCAAAGTAAAGTCTAGGTCTGTGTCCTGCTGCCCAACGGGGCTTTCTTCGCTGTGGGCGCCCCCTGGTGCTTCTCTAAGTTGTCCAATATTTCACTTTGACAACAGTCTGCCAAAAGGAAAAAAAGGACAAAAAAAGCTTACAGCACCTGGTATTCCCAGGCGGTCTCCCATCCAAGTACTAACCAGGCCCGACCCTGCTTAGCTTCCGAGATCGGACGAGATCGGGCGTGTTCAGGGTGGTATGGCCGTAAGCGACAGTGAACCGCAGCCGGTAGGCCTTAATGGGCCAGCAGAGGCCCTTGCTATCGTGTGTGCTTCTGTCACGGCCACTCATAAACACCGATTGCTCCTTCAGTCTGGCAAAATGAAAAAGCTTACAGCACCTGGTATTCCCAGGCGGTCTCCCATCCAAGTACTAACCAGGCCCGACCCTGCTTAGCATCCGAGATCGGACGAGATTGGGCGTGTTCAGGGTGGTATGGCCATGAGCGACAGTCAACCGCAGCCGGTAGGCCTTAATGGGCCAGCAGAGGCCCTTGCTATCGTGTGTGCTTCTGTCACGGCCACTCATAAACGACGATTGCTCCTTCAGTCTGGCAAAATGAAAAAGCTTACAGCACCTGGTATTCCCAGGCGGTCTTCCATCCAAGTACTAACCAGGCCCGACCCTGCTTAGCTTCCGAGATCGGACGAGATCGGGCGTGTTCAGGGTGGTATGGCCGTAAGCAAGTAAGGCAGCAGCCGCTAGGCCTCATATGCCAGTTTCACGCTAACGCGGAGGGGACTGGCGGGTGTCAGACCGGATGAGAAAAGCATCAGCAGAGGCTGCGGTCGTTCAGGCAGTCAGTTAAGGGGTTATCGCTTCTCGGCCTTTTGGCTAAGATCAAGTGTAGTATCTGTTCTTATCAGTTTAATATCTGATACGTCCCCTATACGGGGACTACATATTAAACGGATTTTTGGACTCGGGAGTTGAAACAGGGGCTTGCTCCGTTCACTCCACGCATCGACCCGGCATTGCAGTGCCGCTGGGAACGGTGCGCCTCCTTCTGCTTTGTCGAAAGAAACTCGCATACACAAGGGCACCTTACCGTTCTGAACGGCGTGCCTGGTGGTTTACGCCCCGCCCCCTAGGCCGTGCCCCCCATTTGTGTTAACCAACGCCCCCAAAGTGGTTGGGGGTTGGGGCGACGGGAGGAGTAGACTAATTCCGGGGTACAGGTGAAAAATCTTCAAAGTGTGGGCTGCTGAAAAAAGAAAAAAAAACCTGCATGTGCCGTTTTGCCCGGCTCTCCGCGGGGCCCCGGGGAGCCTTGTCACCCAGCCGGGGTGCCCGCCCACAACCCAGTCAAACTCACAACCCGGCTCTCCAGCCGAACCCGGGTACCCACTATTAAGCCACCCTCCCGGAACCTTTACCAATAGCTGCGGGCGCACCGAGGCCGGGGACCTGGTGGTACGAATCCAGCTTTTTGGCAAAGCATTGTGGCCGTTTTGGGGAGCTCCCCACGCCAAAATGGGGCAACCTAAGGGGACTCCAGTCGGCCAGTTGGAGCCAAAGTAAAGTCTAGGTCTGTGTCCTGCTGCCCAACGGGGCTTTCTTCGCTGTGGGCGCCCCCTGGTGCTTCTCTAAGTTGTCCAATATTTCACTTTGACAACAGTCTGCCAAAAGGAAAAAAAGGACAAAAAAAGCTTACAGCACCTGGTATTCCCAGGCGGTCTCCCATCCAAGTACTAACCAGGCCCGACCCTGCTTAGCTTCCGAGATCGGACGAGATCGGGCGTGTTCAGGGTGGTATGGCCGTAAGCGACAGTGAACCGCAGCCGGTAGGCCTTAATGGGCCAGCAGAGGCCCTTGCTATCGTGTGTGCTTCTGTCACGGCCACTCATAAACACCGATTGCTCCTTCAGTCTGGCAAAATGAAAAAGCTTACAGCACCTGGTATTCCCAGGCGGTCTCCCATCCAAGTACTAACCAGGCCCGACCCTGCTTAGCTTCCGAGATCGGACGAGATTGGGCGTGTTCAGGGTGGTATGGCCATGAGCGACAGTCAACCGCAGCCGGTAGGCCTTAATGGGCCAGCAGAGGCCCTTGCTATCGTGTGTGCTTCTGTCACGGCCACTCATAAACGACGATTGCTCCTTCAGTCTGGCAAAATGAAAAAGCTTACAGCACCTGGTATTCCCAGGCGGTCTCCCATCCAAGTACTAACCAGGCCCGACCCTGCTTAGCTTCCGAGATCGGACGAGATCGGGCGTGTTCAGGGTGGTATGGCCGTAAGCAAGTAAGGCAGCAGCCGCTAGGCCTCATATGCCAGTTTCACGCTAACGCGGAGGGGACTGGCGGGTGTCAGACCGGATGAGAAAAGCATCAGCAGAGGCTGCGGTCGTTCAGGCAGTCAGTTAAGGGGTTATCGCTTCTCGGCCTTTTGGCTAAGATCAAGTGTAGTATCTGTTCTTATCAGTTTAATATCTGATACGTCCCCTATACGGGGACTACATATTAAACGGATTTTTGGACTCGGGAGTTGAAACAGGGGCTTGCTCCGTTCACTCCACGCATCGACCCGGCATTGCAGTGCCGCTGGGAACGGTGCGCCTCCTTCTGCTTTGTCGAAAGAAACTCGCATACACAAGGGCACCTTACCGTTCTGAACGGCGTGCCCGGTGGTTTACGCCCCGCCCCCTAGGCCGTGCCCCCCATTTGTGTTAACCAACGCCCCCAAAGTGGTTGGGGGTTGGGGCGACGGGAGGAGTAGACTAATTCCGGGGTACAGGTGAAAAATCTTCAAAGTGTGGGCTGCTGAAAAAAGAAAAAAAAACCTGCATGTGCCGTTTTGCCCGGCTCTCCGCGGGGCCCCGGGGAGCCTTGTCACCCAGCCGGGGTGCCCGCCCACAACCCAGTCAAACTCACAACCCGGCTCTCCAGCCGAACCCGGGTACCCACTATTAAGCCACCCTCCCGGAACCTTTACCAATAGCTGCGGGCGCACCGAGGCCGGGGACCTGGTGGTACGAATCCAGCTTTTTGGCAAAGCATTGTGGCCGTTTTGGGGAGCTCCCCACGCCAAAATGGGGCAACCTAAGGGGACTCCAGTCGGCCAGTTGGAGCCAAAGTAAAGTCTAGGTCTGTGTCCTGCTGCCCAACGGGGCTTTCTTCGCTGTGGGCGCCCCCTGGTGCTTCTCTAAGTTGTCCAATATTTCACTTTGACAACAGTCTGCCAAAAGGAAAAAAAGGACAAAAAAAGCTTACAGCACCTGGTATTCCCAGGCGGTCTCCCATCCAAGTACTAACCAGGCCCGACCCTGCTTAGCTTCCGAGATCGGACGAGATCGGGCGTGTTCAGGGTGGTATGGCCGTAAGCGACAGTGAACCGCAGCCGGTAGGCCTTAATGGGCCAGCAGAGGCCCTTGCTATCGTGTGTGCTTCTGTCACGGCCACTCATAAACACCGATTGCTCCTTCAGTCTGGCAAAATGAAAAAGCTTACAGCACCTGGTATTCCCAGGCGGTCTCCCATCCAAGTACTAACCAGGCCCGACCCTGCTTAGCATCCGAGATCGGACGAGATTGGGCGTGTTCAGGGTGGTATGGCCATGAGCGACAGTCAACCGCAGCCGGTAGGCCTTAATGGGCCAGCAGAGGCCCTTGCTATCGTGTGTGCTTCTGTCACGGCCACTCATAAACGACGATTGCTCCTTCAGTCTGGCAAAATGAAAAAGCTTACAGCACCTGGTATTCCCAGGCGGTCTTCCATCCAAGTACTAACCAGGCCCGACCCTGCTTAGCTTCCGAGATCGGACGAGATCGGGCGTGTTCAGGGTGGTATGGCCGTAAGCAAGTAAGGCAGCAGCCGCTAGGCCTCATATGCCAGTTTCACGCTAACGCGGAGGGGACTGGCGGGTGTCAGACCGGATGAGAAAAGCATCAGCAGAGGCTGCGGTCGTTCAGGCAGTCAGTTAAGGGGTTATCGCTTCTCGGCCTTTTGGCTAAGATCAAGTGTAGTATCTGTTCTTATCAGTTTAATATCTGATACGTCCCCTATACGGGGACTACATATTAAACGGATTTTTGGACTCGGGAGTTGAAACAGGGGCTTGCTCCGTTCACTCCACGCATCGACCCGGCATTGCAGTGCCGCTGGGAACGGTGCGCCTCCTTCTGCTTTGTCGAAAGAAACTCGCATACACAAGGGCACCTTACCGTTCTGAACGGCGTGCCTGGTGGTTTACGCCCCGCCCCCTAGGCCGTGCCCCCCATTTGTGTTAACCAACGCCCCCAAAGTGGTTGGGGGTTGGGGCGACGGGAGGAGTAGACTAATTCCGGGGTACAGGTGAAAAATCTTCAAAGTGTGGGCTGCTGAAAAAAGAAAAAAAAACCTGCATGTGCCGTTTTGCCCGGCTCTCCGCGGGGCCCCGGGGAGCCTTGTCACCCAGCCGGGGTGCCCGCCCACAACCCAGTCAAACTCACAACCCGGCTCTCCAGCCGAACCCGGGTACCCACTATTAAGCCACCCTCCCGGAACCTTTACCAATAGCTGCGGGCGCACCGAGGCCGGGGACCTGGTGGTACGAATCCAGCTTTTTGGCAAAGCATTGTGGCCGTTTTGGGGAGCTCCCCACGCCAAAATGGGGCAACCTAAGGGGACTCCAGTCGGCCAGTTGGAGCCAAAGTAAAGTCTAGGTCTGTGTCCTGCTGCCCAACGGGGCTTTCTTCGCTGTGGGCGCCCCCTGGTGCTTCTCTAAGTTGTCCAATATTTCACTTTGACAACAGTCTGCCAAAAGGAAAAAAAGGACAAAAAAAGCTTACAGCACCTGGTATTCCCAGGCGGTCTCCCATCCAAGTACTAACCAGGCCCGACCCTGCTTAGCTTCCGAGATCGGACGAGATCGGGCGTGTTCAGGGTGGTATGGCCGTAAGCGACAGTGAACCGCAGCCGGTAGGCCTTAATGGGCCAGCAGAGGCCCTTGCTATCGTGTGTGCTTCTGTCACGGCCACTCATAAACACCGATTGCTCCTTCAGTCTGGCAAAATGAAAAAGCTTACAGCACCTGGTATTCCCAGGCGGTCTCCCATCCAAGTACTAACCAGGCCCGACCCTGCTTAGCTTCCGAGATCGGACGAGATTGGGCGTGTTCAGGGTGGTATGGCCATGAGCGACAGTCAACCGCAGCCGGTAGGCCTTAATGGGCCAGCAGAGGCCCTTGCTATCGTGTGTGCTTCTGTCACGGCCACTCATAAACGACGATTGCTCCTTCAGTCTGGCAAAATGAAAAAGCTTACAGCACCTGGTATTCCCAGGCGGTCTCCCATCCAAGTACTAACCAGGCCCGACCCTGCTTAGCTTCCGAGATCGGACGAGATCGGGCGTGTTCAGGGTGGTATGGCCGTAAGCAAGTAAGGCAGCAGCCGCTAGGCCTCATATGCCAGTTTCACGCTAACGCGGAGGGGACTGGCGGGTGTCAGACCGGATGAGAAAAGCATCAGCAGAGGCTGCGGTCGTTCAGGCAGTCAGTTAAGGGGTTATCGCTTCTCGGCCTTTTGGCTAAGATCAAGTGTAGTATCTGTTCTTATCAGTTTAATATCTGATACGTCCCCTATACGGGGACTACATATTAAACGGATTTTTGGACTCGGGAGTTGAAACAGGGGCTTGCTCCGTTCACTCCACGCATCGACCCGGCATTGCAGTGCCGCTGGGAACGGTGCGCCTCCTTCTGCTTTGTCGAAAGAAACTCGCATACACAAGGGCACCTTACCGTTCTGAACGGCGTGCCCGGTGGTTTACGCCCCGCCCCCTAGGCCGTGCCCCCCATTTGTGTTAACCAACGCCCCCAAAGTGGTTGGGGGTTGGGGCGACGGGAGGAGTAGACTAATTCCGGGGTACAGGTGAAAAATCTTCAAAGTGTGGGCTGCTGAAAAAAGAAAAAAAAACCTGCATGTGCCGTTTTGCCCGGCTCTCCGCGGGGCCCCGGGGAGCCTTGTCACCCAGCCGGGGTGCCCGCCCACAACCCAGTCAAACTCACAACCCGGCTCTCCAGCCGAACCCGGGTACCCACTATTAAGCCACCCTCCCGGAACCTTTACCAATAGCTGCGGGCGCACCGAGGCCGGGGACCTGGTGGTACGAATCCAGCTTTTTGGCAAAGCATTGTGGCCGTTTTGGGGAGCTCCCCACGCCAAAATGGGGCAACCTAAGGGGACTCCAGTCGGCCAGTTGGAGCCAAAGTAAAGTCTAGGTCTGTGTCCTGCTGCCCAACGGGGCTTTCTTCGCTGTGGGCGCCCCCTGGTGCTTCTCTAAGTTGTCCAATATTTCACTTTGACAACAGTCTGCCAAAAGGAAAAAAAGGACAAAAAAAGCTTACAGCACCTGGTATTCCCAGGCGGTCTCCCATCCAAGTACTAACCAGGCCCGACCCTGCTTAGCTTCCGAGATCGGACGAGATCGGGCGTGTTCAGGGTGGTATGGCCGTAAGCGACAGTGAACCGCAGCCGGTAGGCCTTAATGGGCCAGCAGAGGCCCTTGCTATCGTGTGTGCTTCTGTCACGGCCACTCATAAACACCGATTGCTCCTTCAGTCTGGCAAAATGAAAAAGCTTACAGCACCTGGTATTCCCAGGCGGTCTCCCATCCAAGTACTAACCAGGCCCGACCCTGCTTAGCATCCGAGATCGGACGAGATTGGGCGTGTTCAGGGTGGTATGGCCATGAGCGACAGTCAACCGCAGCCGGTAGGCCTTAATGGGCCAGCAGAGGCCCTTGCTATCGTGTGTGCTTCTGTCACGGCCACTCATAAACGACGATTGCTCCTTCAGTCTGGCAAAATGAAAAAGCTTACAGCACCTGGTATTCCCAGGCGGTCTCCCATCCAAGTACTAACCAGGCCCGACCCTGCTTAGCTTCCGAGATCGGACGAGATCGGGCGTGTTCAGGGTGGTATGGCCGTAAGCAAGTAAGGCAGCAGCCGCTAGGCCTCATATGCCAGTTTCACGCTAACGCGGAGGGGACTGGCGGGTGTCAGACCGGATGAGAAAAGCATCAGCAGAGGCTGCGGTCGTTCAGGCAGTCAGTTAAGGGGTTATCGCTTCTCGGCCTTTTGGCTAAGATCAAGTGTAGTATCTGTTCTTATCAGTTTAATATCTGATACGTCCCCTATACGGGGACTACATATTAAACGGATTTTTGGACTCGGGAGTTGAAACAGGGGCTTGCTCCGTTCACTCCACGCATCGACCCGGCATTGCAGTGCCGCTGGGAACGGTGCGCCTCCTTCTGCTTTGTCGAAAGGAACTCGCATACACAAGGGCACCTTACCGTTCTGAACGGCGTGCCCGGTGGTTTACGCCCCGCCCCCTAGGCCGTGCCCCCCATTTGTGTTAACCAACGCCCCCAAAGTGGTTGGGGGTTGGGGCGACGGGAGGAGTAGACTAATTCCGGGGTACAGGTGAAAAATCTTCAAAGTGTGGGCTGCTGAAAAAAGAAAAAAAAACCTGCATGTGCCGTTTTGCCCGGCTCTCCGCGGGGCCCCGGGGAGCCTTGTCACCCAGCCGGGGTGCCCGCCCACAACCCAGTCAAACTCACAACCCGGCTCTCCAGCCGAACCCGGGTACCCACTATTAAGCCACCCTCCCGGAACCTTTACCAATAGCTGCGGGCGCACCGAGGCCGGGGACCTGGTGGTACGAATCCAGCTTTTTGGCAAAGCATTGTGGCCGTTTTGGGGAGCTCCCCACGCCAAAATGGGGCAACCTAAGGGGACTCCAGTCGGCCAGTTGGAGCCAAAGTAAAGTCTAGGTCTGTGTCCTGCTGCCCAACGGGGCTTTCTTCGCTGTGGGCGCCCCCTGGTGCTTCTCTAAGTTGTCCAATATTTCACTTTGACAACAGTCTGCCAAAAGGAAAAAAAGGACAAAAAAAGCTTACAGCACCTGGTATTCCCAGGCGGTCTCCCATCCAAGTACTAACCAGGCCCGACCCTGCTTAGCTTCCGAGATCGGACGAGATCGGGCGTGTTCAGGGTGGTATGGCCGTAAGCGACAGTGAACCGCAGCCGGTAGGCCTTAATGGGCCAGCAGAGGCCCTTGCTATCGTGTGTGCTTCTGTCACGGCCACTCATAAACACCGATTGCTCCTTCAGTCTGGCAAAATGAAAAAGCTTACAGCACCTGGTATTCCCAGGCGGTCTCCCATCCAAGTACTAACCAGGCCCGACCCTGCTTAGCTTCCGAGATCGGACGAGATTGGGCGTGTTCAGGGTGGTATGGCCATGAGCGACAGTCAACCGCAGCCGGTAGGCCTTAATGGGCCAGCAGAGGCCCTTGCTATCGTGTGTGCTTCTGTCACGGCCACTCATAAACGACGATTGCTCCTTCAGTCTGGCAAAATGAAAAAGCTTACAGCACCTGGTATTCCCAGGCGGTCTCCCATCCAAGTACTAACCAGGCCCGACCCTGCTTAGCTTCCGAGATCGGACGAGATCGGGCGTGTTCAGGGTGGTATGGCCGTAAGCAAGTAAGGCAGCAGCCGCTAGGCCTCATATGCCAGTTTCACGCTAACGCGGAGGGGACTGGCGGGTGTCAGACCGGATGAGAAAAGCATCAGCAGAGGCTGCGGTCGTTCAGGCAGTCAGTTAAGGGGTTATCGCTTCTCGGCCTTTTGGCTAAGATCAAGTGTAGTATCTGTTCTTATCAGTTTAATATCTGATACGTCCCCTATACGGGGACTACATATTAAACGGATTTTTGGACTCGGGAGTTGAAACAGGGGCTTGCTCCGTTCACTCCACGCATCGACCCGGCATTGCAGTGCCGCTGGGAACGGTGCGCCTCCTTCTGCTTTGTCGAAAGGAACTCGCATACACAAGGGCACCTTACCGTTCTGAACGGCGTGCCCGGTGGTTTACGCCCCGCCCCCTAGGCCGTGCCCCCCATTTGTGTTAACCAACGCCCCCAAAGTGGTTGGGGGTTGGGGCGACGGGAGGAGTAGACTAATTCCGGGGTACAGGTGAAAAATCTTCAAAGTGTGGGCTGCTGAAAAAAGAAAAAAAAACCTGCATGTGCCGTTTTGCCCGGCTCTCCGCGGGGCCCCGGGGAGCCTTGTCACCCAGCCGGGGTGCCCGCCCACAACCCAGTCAAACTCACAACCCGGCTCTCCAGCCGAACCCGGGTACCCACTATTAAGCCACCCTCCCGGAACCTTTACCAATAGCTGCGGGCGCACCGAGGCCGGGGACCTGGTGGTACGAATCCAGCTTTTTGGCAAAGCATTGTGGCCGTTTTGGGGAGCTCCCCACGCCAAAATGGGGCAACCTAAGGGGACTCCAGTCGGCCAGTTGGAGCCAAAGTAAAGTCTAGGTCTGTGTCCTGCTGCCCAACGGGGCTTTCTTCGCTGTGGGCGCCCCCTGGTGCTTCTCTAAGTTGTCCAATATTTCACTTTGACAACAGTCTGCCAAAAGGAAAAAAAGGACAAAAAAAGCTTACAGCACCTGGTATTCCCAGGCGGTCTCCCATCCAAGTACTAACCAGGCCCGACCCTGCTTAGCTTCCGAGATCGGACGAGATCGGGCGTGTTCAGGGTGGTATGGCCGTAAGCGACAGTGAACCGCAGCCGGTAGGCCTTAATGGGCCAGCAGAGGCCCTTGCTATCGTGTGTGCTTCTGTCACGGCCACTCATAAACACCGATTGCTCCTTCAGTCTGGCAAAATGAAAAAGCTTACAGCACCTGGTATTCCCAGGCGGTCTCCCATCCAAGTACTAACCAGGCCCGACCCTGCTTAGCTTCCGAGATCGGACGAGATTGGGCGTGTTCAGGGTGGTATGGCCATGAGCGACAGTCAACCGCAGCCGGTAGGCCTTAATGGGCCAGCAGAGGCCCTTGCTATCGTGTGTGCTTCTGTCACGGCCACTCATAAACGACGATTGCTCCTTCAGTCTGGCAAAATGAAAAAGCTTACAGCACCTGGTATTCCCAGGCGGTCTCCCATCCAAGTACTAACCAGGCCCGACCCTGCTTAGCTTCCGACATCGGACGAGATCGGGCGTGTTCAGGGTGGTATGGCCGTAAGCAAGTAAGGCAGCAGCCGCTAGGCCTCATATGCCAGTTTCACGCTAACGCGGAGGGGACTGGCGGGTGTCAGACCGGATGAGAAAAGCATCAGCAGAGGCTGCGGTCGTTCAGGCAGTCAGTTAAGGGGTTATCGCTTCTCGGCCTTTTGGCTAAGATCAAGTGTAGTATCTGTTCTTATCAGTTTAATATCTGATACGTCCCCTATACGGGGACTACATATTAAACGGATTTTTGGACTCGGGAGTTGAAACAGGGGCTTGCTCCGTTCACTCCACGCATCGACCCGGCATTGCAGTGCCGCTGGGAACGGTGCGCCTCCTTCTGCTTTGTCGAAAGAAACTCGCATACACAAGGGCACCTTACCGTTCTGAACGGCGTGCCCGGTGGTTTACGCCCCGCCCCCTAGGCCGTGCCCCCCATTTGTGTTAACCAACGCCCCCAAAGTGGTTGGGGGTTGGGGCGACGGGAGGAGTAGACTAATTCCGGGGTACAGGTGAAAAATCTTCAAAGTGTGGGCTGCTGAAAAAAGAAAAAAAAACCTGCATGTGCCGTTTTGCCCGGCTCTCCGCGGGGCCCCGGGGAGCCTTGTCACCCAGCCGGGGTGCCCGCCCACAACCCAGTCAAACTCACAACCCGGCTCTCCAGCCGAACCCGGGTACCCACTATTAAGCCACCCTCCCGGAACCTTTACCAATAGCTGCGGGCGCACCGAGGCCGGGGACCTGGTGGTACGAATCCAGCTTTTTGGCAAAGCATTGTGGCCGTTTTGGGGAGCTCCCCACGCCAAAATGGGGCAACCTAAGGGGACTCCAGTCGGCCAGTTGGAGCCAAAGTAAAGTCTAGGTCTGTGTCCTGCTGCCCAACGGGGCTTTCTTCGCTGTGGGCGCCCCCTGGTGCTTCTCTAAGTTGTCCAATATTTCACTTTGACAACAGTCTGCCAAAAGGAAAAAAAGGACAAAAAAAGCTTACAGCACCTGGTATTCCCAGGCGGTCTCCCATCCAAGTACTAACCAGGCCCGACCCTGCTTAGCTTCCGAGATCGGACGAGATCGGGCGTGTTCAGGGTGGTATGGCCGTAAGCGACAGTGAACCGCAGCCGGTAGGCCTTAATGGGCCAGCAGAGGCCCTTGCTATCGTGTGTGCTTCTGTCACGGCCACTCATAAACACCGATTGCTCCTTCAGTCTGGCAAAATGAAAAAGCTTACAGCACCTGGTATTCCCAGGCGGTCTCCCATCCAAGTACTAACCAGGCCCGACCCTGCTTAGCTTCCGAGATCGGACGAGATTGGGCGTGTTCAGGGTGGTATGGCCATGAGCGACAGTCAACCGCAGCCGGTAGGCCTTAATGGGCCAGCAGAGGCCCTTGCTATCGTGTGTGCTTCTGTCACGGCCACTCATAAACGACGATTGCTCCTTCAGTCTGGCAAAATGAAAAAGCTTACAGCACCTGGTATTCCCAGGCGGTCTCCCATCCAAGTACTAACCAGGCCCGACCCTGCTTAGCTTCCGAGATCGGACGAGATCGGGCGTGTTCAGGGTGGTATGGCCGTAAGCAAGTAAGGCAGCAGCCGCTAGGCCTCATATGCCAGTTTCACGCTAACGCGGAGGGGACTGGCGGGTGTCAGACCGGATGAGAAAAGCATCAGCAGAGGCTGCGGTCGTTCAGGCAGTCAGTTAAGGGGTTATCGCTTCTCGGCCTTTTGGCTAAGATCAAGTGTAGTATCTGTTCTTATCAGTTTAATATCTGATACGTCCCCTATACGGGGACTACATATTAAACGGATTTTTGGACTCGGGAGTTGAAACAGGGGCTTGCTCCGTTCACTCCACGCATCGACCCGGCATTGCAGTGCCGCTGGGAACGGTGCGCCTCCTTCTGCTTTGTCGAAAGAAACTCGCATACACAAGGGCACCTTACCGTTCTGAACGGCGTGCCCGGTGGTTTACGCCCCGCCCCCTAGGCCGTGCCCCCCATTTGTGTTAACCAACGCCCCCAAAGTGGTTGGGGGTTGGGGCGACGGGAGGAGTAGACTAATTCCGGGGTACAGGTGAAAAATCTTCAAAGTGTGGGCTGCTGAAAAAAGAAAAAAAAACCTGCATGTGCCGTTTTGCCCGGCTCTCCGCGGGGCCCCGGGGAGCCTTGTCACCCAGCCGGGGTGCCCGCCCACAACCCAGTCAAACTCACAACCCGGCTCTCCAGCCGAACCCGGGTACCCACTATTAAGCCACCCTCCCGGAACCTTTACCAATAGCTGCGGGCGCACCGAGGCCGGGGACCTGGTGGTACGAATCCAGCTTTTTGGCAAAGCATTGTGGCCGTTTTGGGGAGCTCCCCACGCCAAAATGGGGCAACCTAAGGGGACTCCAGTCGGCCAGTTGGAGCCAAAGTAAAGTCTAGGTCTGTGTCCTGCTGCCCAACGGGGCTTTCTTCGCTGTGGGCGCCCCCTGGTGCTTCTCTAAGTTGTCCAATATTTCACTTTGACAACAGTCTGCCAAAAGGAAAAAAAGGACAAAAAAAGCTTACAGCACCTGGTATTCCCAGGCGGTCTCCCATCCAAGTACTAACCAGGCCCGACCCTGCTTAGCTTCCGAGATCGGACGAGATCGGGCGTGTTCAGGGTGGTATGGCCGTAAGCGACAGTGAACCGCAGCCGGTAGGCCTTAATGGGCCAGCAGAGGCCCTTGCTATCGTGTGTGCTTCTGTCACGGCCACTCATAAACACCGATTGCTCCTTCAGTCTGGCAAAATGAAAAAGCTTACAGCACCTGGTATTCCCAGGCGGTCTCCCATCCAAGTACTAACCAGGCCCGACCCTGCTTAGCTTCCGAGATCGGACGAGATTGGGCGTGTTCAGGGTGGTATGGCCATGAGCGACAGTCAACCGCAGCCGGTAGGCCTTAATGGGCCAGCAGAGGCCCTTGCTATCGTGTGTGCTTCTGTCACGGCCACTCATAAACGACGATTGCTCCTTCAGTCTGGCAAAATGAAAAAGCTTACAGCACCTGGTATTCCCAGGCGGTCTCCCATCCAAGTACTAACCAGGCCCGACCCTGCTTAGCTTCCGAGATCGGACGAGATCGGGCGTGTTCAGGGTGGTATGGCCGTAAGCAAGTAAGGCAGCAGCCGCTAGGCCTCATATGCCAGTTTCACGCTAACGCGGAGGGGACTGGCGGGTGTCAGACCGGATGAGAAAAGCATCAGCAGAGGCTGCGGTCGTTCAGGCAGTCAGTTAAGGGGTTATCGCTTCTCGGCCTTTTGGCTAAGATCAAGTGTAGTATCTGTTCTTATCAGTTTAATATCTGATACGTCCCCTATACGGGGACTACATATTAAACGGATTTTTGGACTCGGGAGTTGAAACAGGGGCTTGCTCCGTTCACTCCACGCATCGACCCGGCATTGCAGTGCCGCTGGGAACGGTGCGCCTCCTTCTGCTTTGTCGAAAGAAACTCGCATACACAAGGGCACCTTACCGTTCTGAACGGCGTGCCCGGTGGTTTACGCCCCGCCCCCTAGGCCGTGCCCCCCATTTGTGTTAACCAACGCCCCCAAAGTGGTTGGGGGTTGGGGCGACGGGAGGAGTAGACTAATTCCGGGGTACAGGTGAAAAATCTTCAAAGTGTGGGCTGCTGAAAAAAGAAAAAAAAACCTGCATGTGCCGTTTTGCCCGGCTCTCCGCGGGGCCCCGGGGAGCCTTGTCACCCAGCCGGGGTGCCCGCCCACAACCCAGTCAAACTCACAACCCGGCTCTCCAGCCGAACCCGGGTACCCACTATTAAGCCACCCTCCCGGAACCTTTACCAATAGCTGCGGGCGCACCGAGGCCGGGGACCTGGTGGTACGAATCCAGCTTTTTGGCAAAGCATTGTGGCCGTTTTGGGGAGCTCCCCACGCCAAAATGGGGCAACCTAAGGGGACTCCAGTCGGCCAGTTGGAGCCAAAGTAAAGTCTAGGTCTGTGTCCTGCTGCCCAACGGGGCTTTCTTCGCTGTGGGCGCCCCCTGGTGCTTCTCTAAGTTGTCCAATATTTCACTTTGACAACAGTCTGCCAAAAGGAAAAAAAGGACAAAAAAAGCTTACAGCACCTGGTATTCCCAGGCGGTCTCCCATCCAAGTACTAACCAGGCCCGACCCTGCTTAGCTTCCGAGATCGGACGAGATCGGGCGTGTTCAGGGTGGTATGGCCGTAAGCGACAGTGAACCGCAGCCGGTAGGCCTTAATGGGCCAGCAGAGGCCCTTGCTATCGTGTGTGCTTCTGTCACGGCCACTCATAAACACCGATTGCTCCTTCAGTCTGGCAAAATGAAAAAGCTTACAGCACCTGGTATTCCCAGGCGGTCTCCCATCCAAGTACTAACCAGGCCCGACCCTGCTTAGCTTCCGAAATCGGACGAGATTGGGCGTGTTCAGGGTGGTATGGCCATGAGCGACAGTCAACCGCAGCCGGTAGGCCTTAATGGGCCAGCAGAGGCCCTTGCTATCGTGTGTGCTTCTGTCACGGCCACTCATAAACGACGATTGCTCCTTCAGTCTGGCAAAATGAAAAAGCTTACAGCACCTGGTATTCCCAGGCGGTCTCCCATCCAAGTACTAACCAGGCCCGACCCTGCTTAGCTTCCGAGATCGGACGAGATCGGGCGTGTTCAGGGTGGTATGGCCGTAAGCAAGTAAGGCAGCAGCCGCTAGGCCTCATATGCCAGTTTCACGCTAACGCGGAGGGGACTGGCGGGTGTCAGACCGGATGAGAAAAGCATCAGCAGAGGCTGCGGTCGTTCAGGCAGTCAGTTAAGGGGTTATCGCTTCTCGGCCTTTTGGCTAAGATCAAGTGTAGTATCTGTTCTTATCAGTTTAATATCTGATACGTCCCCTATACGGGGACTGCATATTAAACGGATTTTTGGACTCGGGAGTTGAAACAGGGGCTTGCTCCGTTCACTCCACGCATCGACCCGGCATTGCAGTGCCGCTGGGAACGGTGCGCCTCCTTCTGCTTTGTCGAAAGAAACTCGCATACACAAGGGCACCTTACCGTTCTGAACGGCGTGCCCGGTGGTTTACGCCCCGCCCCCTAGGCCGTGCCCCCCATTTGTGTTAACCAACGCCCCCAAAGTGGTTGGGGGTTGGGGCGACGGGAGGAGTAGACTAATTCCGGGGTACAGGTGAAAAATCTTCAAAGTGTGGGCTGCTGAAAAAAGAAAAAAAAACCTGCATGTGCCGTTTTGCCCGGCTCTCCGCGGGGCCCCGGGGAGCCTTGTCACCCAGCCGGGGTGCCCGCCCACAACCCAGTCAAACTCACAACCCGGCTCTCCAGCCGAACCCGGGTACCCACTATTAAGCCACCCTCCCGGAACCTTTACCAATAGCTGCGGGCGCACCGAGGCCGGGGACCTGGTGGTACGAATCCAGCTTTTTGGCAAAGCATTGTGGCCGTTTTGGGGAGCTCCCCACGCCAAAATGGGGCAACCTAAGGGGACTCCAGTCGGCCAGTTGGAGCCAAAGTAAAGTCTAGGTCTGTGTCCTGCTGCCCAACGGGGCTTTCTTCGCTGTGGGCGCCCCCTGGTGCTTCTCTAAGTTGTCCAATATTTCACTTTGACAACAGTCTGCCAAAAGGAAAAAAAGGACAAAAAAAGCTTACAGCACCTGGTATTCCCAGGCGGTCTCCCATCCAAGTACTAACCAGGCCCGACCCTGCTTAGCTTCCGAGATCGGACGAGATCGGGCGTGTTCAGGGTGGTATGGCCGTAAGCGACAGTGAACCGCAGCCGGTAGGCCTTAATGGGCCAGCAGAGGCCCTTGCTATCGTGTGTGCTTCTGTCACGGCCACTCATAAACACCGATTGCTCCTTCAGTCTGGCAAAATGAAAAAGCTTACAGCACCTGGTATTCCCAGGCGGTCTCCCATCCAAGTACTAACCAGGCCCGACCCTGCTTAGCTTCCGAAATCGGACGAGATTGGGCGTGTTCAGGGTGGTATGGCCATGAGCGACAGTCAACCGCAGCCGGTAGGCCTTAATGGGCCAGCAGAGGCCCTTGCTATCGTGTGTGCTTCTGTCACGGCCACTCATAAACGACGATTGCTCCTTCAGTCTGGCAAAATGAAAAAGCTTACAGCACCTGGTATTCCCAGGCGGTCTCCCATCCAAGTACTAACCAGGCCCGACCCTGCTTAGCTTCCGACATCGGACGAGATCGGGCGTGTTCAGGGTGGTATGGCCGTAAGCAAGTAAGGCAGCAGCCGCTAGGCCTCATATGCCAGTTTCACGCTAACGCGGAGGGGACTGGCGGGTGTCAGACCGGATGAGAAAAGCATCAGCAGAGGCTGCGGTCGTTCAGGCAGTCAGTTAAGGGGTTATCGCTTCTCGGCCTTTTGGCTAAGATCAAGTGTAGTATCTGTTCTTATCAGTTTAATATCTGATACGTCCCCTATACGGGGACTACATATTAAACGGATTTTTGGACTCGGGAGTTGAAACAGGGGCTTGCTCCGTTCACTCCACGCATCGACCCGGCATTGCAGTGCCGCTGGGAACGGTGCGCCTCCTTCTGCTTTGTCGAAAGAAACTCGCATACACAAGGGCACCTTACCGTTCTGAACGGCGTGCCCGGTGGTTTACGCCCCGCCCCCTAGGCCGTGCCCCCCATTTGTGTTAACCAACGCCCCCAAAGTGGTTGGGGGTTGGGGCGACGGGAGGAGTAGACTAATTCCGGGGTACAGGTGAAAAATCTTCAAAGTGTGGGCTGCTGAAAAAAGAAAAAAAAACCTGCATGTGCCGTTTTGCCCGGCTCTCCGCGGGGCCCCGGGGAGCCTTGTCACCCAGCCGGGGTGCCCGCCCACAACCCAGTCAAACTCACAACCCGGCTCTCCAGCCGAACCCGGGTACCCACTATTAAGCCACCCTCCCGGAACCTTTACCAATAGCTGCGGGCGCACCGAGGCCGGGGACCTGGTGGTACGAATCCAGCTTTTTGGCAAAGCATTGTGGCCGTTTTGGGGAGCTCCCCACGCCAAAATGGGGCAACCTAAGGGGACTCCAGTCGGCCAGTTGGAGCCAAAGTAAAGTCTAGGTCTGTGTCCTGCTGCCCAACGGGGCTTTCTTCGCTGTGGGCGCCCCCTGGTGCTTCTCTAAGTTGTCCAATATTTCACTTTGACAACAGTCTGCCAAAAGGAAAAAAAGGACAAAAAAAGCTTACAGCACCTGGTATTCCCAGGCGGTCTCCCATCCAAGTACTAACCAGGCCCGACCCTGCTTAGCTTCCGAGATCGGACGAGATCGGGCGTGTTCAGGGTGGTATGGCCGTAAGCGACAGTGAACCGCAGCCGGTAGGCCTTAATGGGCCAGCAGAGGCCCTTGCTATCGTGTGTGCTTCTGTCACGGCCACTCATAAACACCGATTGCTCCTTCAGTCTGGCAAAATGAAAAAGCTTACAGCACCTGGTATTCCCAGGCGGTCTCCCATCCAAGTACTAACCAGGCCCGACCCTGCTTAGCTTCCGAGATCGGACGAGATTGGGCGTGTTCAGGGTGGTATGGCCATGAGCGACAGTCAACCGCAGCCGGTAGGCCTTAATGGGCCAGCAGAGGCCCTTGCTATCGTGTGTGCTTCTGTCACGGCCACTCATAAACGACGATTGCTCCTTCAGTCTGGCAAAATGAAAAAGCTTACAGCACCTGGTATTCCCAGGCGGTCTCCCATCCAAGTACTAACCAGGCCCGACCCTGCTTAGCTTCCGAGATCGGACGAGATCGGGCGTGTTCAGGGTGGTATGGCCGTAAGCAAGTAAGGCAGCAGCCGCTAGGCCTCATATGCCAGTTTCACGCTAACGCGGAGGGGACTGGCGGGTGTCAGACCGGATGAGAAAAGCATCAGCAGAGGCTGCGGTCGTTCAGGCAGTCAGTTAAGGGGTTATCGCTTCTCGGCCTTTTGGCTAAGATCTGTTTGTAGTCAAGCTGTGTACGAGGCGCAAATAGAAGAATAGAAGCAAAGTTTTTCAAAAAAACCTTTACCCGGCGTGGGGGCCCGCTTCAGAGAGAATGGCTTCCGCGGCGGGGGTAACATTACCGAAAGCCGGTTTACGGAATACAATCCGTTTCCGGTGGATAAAGAAGAACGCCCCACTGATGCAGAGGGAGGTGTTTGGACGTATGATGCTGATGGGGCAGCTGAAGCTCAAGGTGGAGCATGTCTACTGCCTACAGACGAACATGCAAGAGAAAAGCTACGACGTCACTTTCAGTTCTCAAGGAGTTGCTGATGATGTACTCAGGATTACGGGAGCAAGAGCTGGTGAGAGACCCTTTGATGACTTTGAAGTGCTGAATTTGGACAGACCGAATTTTAGGGTTATCACTGTACATATGTACAACCCCTACGTAACACGAGAGCAAATTGTTGCGTTTTTGTCCTTCTATGGAGAAGTTTTTCCTGGAAGTAGGAGACTCATGGATCCTTTGGGTTTCTGGACGGGGAGGACCCAGTTTCATGTCCTTCTGAAGGAAGATCCACGTGGGGTAGATGGAATGAAACATCCCCCAGCCTTTTTCAGCCTGGCTGCGGATCGGGGGTTCCTGTTCTATAGCAGACAGCCCCCATTCTGTAGGAAATGCAAGAAGCATGGACACAGTGAGGGGGCATGCGGCTTCGTCTGGTGCAATGTCTGCAGGTGTTATGGACATGAGACAAGGGAATGCCCCTTCCCCAAAGCATGCAGCGGATGTGGGAAAATGGGCCACATGATCAAGGACTGCCCGGAAAGGGTGCAAACCTACGCCGAGGTGGCCAGCCCAGGAAGTGAAGTGGAGGAAGGGCTTCCCGACGATCTGCCTGACGTCGATCTTCAGGTGGAGGTTGAGGAGGAGACGTCTGCAAGGAGTCAGCAGCAGAGTGAAGAGGGGGAGCGGAGTGTGGAGACGGAACCCTCACAGGATGTTTATTACCCTTGTCAGAATGGCGATGGGAAGGAGGAGCAGGTTCCCCCAGCACTGAAGGAAAAGACAACTGGAAGAAAGAAAGGGGGGGCGAGGAAACTGAAGAAGATGGGGACTTCTGGGGGGAATGGACACAATCAAGGTGAGGAGGCAAGAGCAAGTAAAAGGTTGAAGGATGGGGAGGGGAAGGGGGTTGAGGTTTTGGGGGAGGGGCTGGAATTCTCAGGGGGAGGGGGGGCTGGAGGGATAGTGGAGGAAACGCAGAGGGACTCGGGGGGACAGGAGACAAACACTGTTCTGGCACTGGAGCAGGACATGGAGTTTCCTCCTATGGATTCCCCTGTGCCGGGACTTCAGGAGGCGATTGATCGCATACGTGGGGAGGGGGAGAGTGGGGGGGAGAAGACTGATTGGGGTGATTCAGAGCCTCCAATGGGTGTTCCATTGCCTCCACTATTGCCTCCACTAGAGGAAGATGCTCCACCAGATTTGGAGCTTGTAGATACAATGTACAGCTGAATAATGTTTTTTGAGCTTGTTTTTGTTATTGTTTTTGCTTTGTTTTAAGTTTTTCTTTACAATTAGGTCATGGATGGTACTTTCAGTGTGGGCTCATTTAATGTTAGGGGGTTAAGGGGCAATGTTAAAAGAAGAGCTGTGTTTGATTTCATTGAATCACAAAGACTTCTAATTTCCTTTTTGCAGAAGGTTCATTTGAAGGATAGAAGAGATGTTATTAGGTTTAGTAGGGAGTGGGTTCGGGGTGGGTCAGTTTGGAGTGTTGGGGGGGTTCACTCTTCTGGAGTGGGGATTTTGTTTGGGAGCAGGGAGGTGAGGGTGGAGGAGGAGTTTGTAGTCGTGCAAGGGAGGGTAATGGGAGCGGACATAGAGTACAGGGGTTGTAAACTAAGGGTTTTGGTTGTTTATGGTCCGCAGGGGGTGGTGGAGCGGGGGGAAATGTTTGAAGGAATGGTGCCACACCTTATGACCAACAGACGGGTCATAGTGGGAGGTGATTTTAATTGTGAGGTGGGGGGAGGGGGGGATGTAAGTGTAAGAAAGTTGGAGAATATGCTTAAAATATTTAAATTGGTGGATGGGGGGAGGGCTGTCACCCCTCAACTGGACAGTCCCACATGGCGCAACTCACGAGGGGTGTCCAGGAGACTGGACTACATTTTCTTTTCTGAGTCTTTGGGCCTGTTGTCGGGCAGGGCCCTTCCGACCTTTTTCTCCGACCATGATGGGGTGCTCTTCTGCATCCGGGCTGGAGAGTCGGTCTTTGGTCCGGGATACTGGAGGTTAAACTCCAGTGTCCTGGAACAGGATGAGTTCGTGGCCAGTTTTGTTGACTTCTTCCGGGGCCTGGAAGGGATCAGGTCGCTTTGTCCGGGTGTGATAGAGTGGTGGGAAGTAGCCAAGGAGCGGATCAGAGATTTTACGGTTAGGTATTGTAGAAGGAGGGCGCGGGAGTCGAGAAGGGAGGTGCTTCGACTCCAACGCCTTCTCGAGCTCGAGTACGCTGTTGGAAACGACAGTGGCACTGTAGATCAGCGGGCTTGTGACTCCCTTAAAGCAGAGCTTAGGGAAGTCTATGCACGTAGGGCTCGTGGGTACCTGATGCGCACACGTCACGACTTCCTGGAGAGGGACGAGATGTGCTCCGCAGCCTTTTTCAGCTCTGTACGGGCTAAAAGGGTCAAACATGTACTCACGGGGGTTAGAGATGAGCAGGATAGAGTTGTGACGGGAGTGGACGAGATGGTGCGCGTCACCTCTCAACACTACCGATCCTTTTTTGTTGAAAGAGAGGTAGATGTAGGGGGAGGGGAGGTGATGTTGGACGGTCTCACCCGGCGGGTGCCGCTTGACATAGCGGAAGCTATGGAGGCCCCGCTCACTCTCGAAGAGCTTGAGAGTGCCCTTCGAAGAATGGGAAGGCGGAAGGTGCCTGGCATCGATGGACTGCCGGCTGAGTTTTACCTCAAGTTTTGGGGGATGCTTGGACCGGTGGTCTTAGAGGTGTTATCCGAAGTTCTCCGCACAGGGGTAATGGGAGGGTCTTTGGCCAAGGGGGTGATTTCCCTCTTATTTAAGAAGGGAGACGCCTCCGACCTTAGGAACTGGAGGCCATTGACCATGCTGTGTGTTGACTACAAACTTCTAGCAAAG
This sequence comes from Nannobrachium achirus, assembly GCF_963921795.1. Taxonomy (NCBI): domain Eukaryota; kingdom Metazoa; phylum Chordata; class Actinopteri; order Myctophiformes; family Myctophidae; genus Nannobrachium; species Nannobrachium achirus. Next base: position 65,287,718 of record NC_137820.1, on the reverse strand, counting down.
GTCCTTGCGGACAGACTAGGCACAGCACTCCCTTATGTCGTCCATGAGGATCAGACATGCGGAGTGGCGGGGCGTTCCTTGAGGTGGAATCTCCTCCTCATAAGGGACGCCATCGCCTGGGCGGAAGACAGGCACCTGCCACTAATGGTGGTTGGTCTCGACCAGGCAAAGGCGTTCGATAGGGTTCACCTGGGCTTTTTGTTTCGAGTTTTGGATAGGCTAGGGTTTGGTAGGGCTTTTGTTGGGTGGCTGCGTACGTTGTACGCGGCAGCGGGGAGCACTGTTTCTGTTAATGGTCACCTTGGGGAGTTTTTCAGGTTGCACTCAGGGGTGAGACAGGGGTGCCCGCTCTCACCTCTTCTCTACATCCTTTACATGGAGCCCCTAGCTGAAGCCATTAGGGCTGACGCGGGTGTGGTAGGGATGCTGGTACCAGGCAGTGGAGGCCTGAGGGTCAAGCTTTCTCAATATGCAGACGACACTACCCTGCTGCTTGAGAGCGACACTTGCTTGATCCGATCCTTGGAGATTTTCCAGGAATTTGGCCGGGTATCGGGTGCAGAGTTAAATCTCGCCAAGTCCTCGGTCAAATTCTTTGGGCGCTGGAAAGGGAGGACGGATGTACCAGGGGGGCTGTCTCTCTGCGAAGGGCCCCTAAGGATATTGGGGGTCGACTTTGAGGCAGCCCAGAACGCCATGTCTAATTGGTCTAGGCGGATGGCGAAAGTCCAGCGGAAGTTAGGTCTCTGGAAGACAAGGACTCTGACCTTGATTGGGAAGGTCCTTGTTCTGAAGGTTGACATATTGCCATCTCTCCTGTACTTGGCGTATGTCTACCCTTTGCCGGTCAGCATGCGGAGGTCGCTCGTTAGGTTGGTTTTCAACTTCCTCTGGGGGGGAGGATATGAGTATGTGGCGAGGTCTCGTATGCTGGCTGGCATTGGGGAGGGAGGGAGAGATGTGCCGCACCTCCCGCTGAAGCTGGACTGCATTTTTGTTTCGTTTTTACTTAGGGAACTGGCCGCTCCGGTGGTTCATCCATCAGGCTACTTCCTACGGCTCTTTTTTACATACCCGGCAAGGCGCCTGATGGTCTGGAACAACTTGACCCCCCGGGTGGAGCAACTACCGCCGCATTATCAACATGCGGCGAGGTGGCTACGGACTCATCCTGTAGCCTTAGATCCGGCGATCGGCCTGGAGCAGAGGGTACTCTGGTCGGAGGTGAGGTCGGAGGTGGCAGAGCCTCCTGTGGTGGGCACCCCTGCCACAGTGTGGTTGGGAGTGCAGCCGCGGGGCCTGGACAACAGGCTCAAAGACTTCAACTGGCTCGTATTGCACCGCTGCCTGCCGGTACGGGATAAATTGTACCGGCACGGTATTGCGAGGTCTCCTGGATGCCCCAGGGCTGCATGTGCAGCCGATGAGACCGTGAGGCACGTCATGTGGGACTGTCCAGTTGCAGGGTTGATGTGGGAACGAGCGGGGGAATTGATAAGAACAATAGACAGTGGTCTAGTTTTGAATTGGGACAGGGTGGAGAGAGGCCTGGGGAGGGTGGTGAGGAACAGGAGGGCCAAGTTCATTATCTGGCTGATTGTTAGTCTCTGCAAAAGGGGCTTGTGGTTGGCCAGAGATGACCTGGTAAAGCACAGCAGGGACTGGGGGGCAGAAGGGGTTGT